>NW_007253107.1:215653-247985 GCF_000164805.1 Carlito syrichta
AAATACAGTTTCTCATTTGAAAAATTCTAATAAATAATTTTAGACATATCTTCAAAACTGTGGAAAAGAAGTCCTTTCTACTCACAGGTGTCATCAGGTTTTGGAAACATTTTAGAATACTTTTAGAAAATCTTTCAAGTGGTTTTCCCATAATGTTTAGAAATTCTTCAGATGAAAATAACCTTATCATTGAGATACTGAAAGAGACTAGCTGAACACAACCAACGTTTGTAAGCTGTGACTTTACACTTTCATTATATTACCTCTCCTTTGGAGAGGGAATATTGAGAGACTGCTTTGTATAGGCACATTTAGAATTTTTCAAATGAGAAACTGTATTTACAAAGTATGCAGACTTTAAAGTAAGTTATACCTATGTGTATCATCTTACATAATGTAGGTTTTGCCCAGGGAGAATTGAAGTTCTTTCAGTTAAAAAATGTGTATGAAGAATTTAGAATGCTAAGGCTCACAGCATTAGTTTGAAAAATGGACATTTGTTGTCATTGCCTAATTTCTTAAACTGAGCGTAAACACTGCTGCAATGGAAAATAGTGTGGACGATTACTCATAAAATTAAAATTGAAAATACCACATTTTTCAGCAATGTATCCAAAACCTTCTATATACCAAAGAATTGAAATCATGATTATGAAGAAACATCTGCATTCCCTATTTATTGAAGCATTATTCACAATAGCCAAGATGTAAAAACAGCCTAATATCCATCAACAAATGACATGGCACATACATACGACTAAATACTACCTAGTGTTTAAAAAAAAAAGAAGAAAATTATGCAGTACTCAATAATATGAATGAACCTTCTGGACATTATGTTAAATAAAATAAACCAGTCACAGAATGCCCAATATTTCATGATTACACATACATGAGGTATCAAAATAGTCAAATTCAGAAAATTAATGAGTGGAATGCTTTTTGTGAAGGATGGGGAAATTGAGACTTCTTAATCAGTGGACATTGTTATAGTTAACCAAAACAAATAAGCTCTGAGAATTTTCTGTACAACCTAGTATGTATAACGTATACCAACAATAATGTACTGTGCACTTAAAATTTTATTTAGAGGGTCAGTGTCAAGTGTTCTTAAACAAAATAAATTAATTTTTTTTTAAAGGAGAAAAAGTAATAAGAAAATAAGGGAAGAAAATAAGATTCAAGAACACTAAGTACTGCGCCGAATTTAAAAGTTAGAAATATGTATCTGTTTAATTGAGAACAATTATATAAATGGAATAGAAAACACACACATATATATATACTGCTATAAAAAATTAGATGTACTGAATGTCCATTTATTCACCTATCCTTTCATTATAATGTTTCATAATACTTATCAATCACCTATTAGATAGGGTTGAGTTACATAGCAGAAATGCAATAAAAATCTAAACAAGAAAGAGTTCCTGGACTGAAAAATGGTAGTCTTATATGGATGAGTAACATTGATGAAGTAAGCATAGTATCTTACGTGAAATTATGTTGTGACAGCTGCAAAGAAAATAATAGCCAGTGGTTGCATATGAGATTACATTGTTTCAAGGAAAAATGGACTTAGAAAAGACAAGAGAGCATTCTTTATTGATTGTTGAGTGAGGTTAGACATGAAGAATAAGAGAAATAACTAGTTGAAGAAGGGAGATGAGAACACCTCAGACATAATAGTTGAAACAAATTCTCTACCCCAGAAGGAATTTTATTTAAAGTAAATGACTAAACAACAGTTTTTATTGGACAAATTTAAACCAGCCATTGGGTGAGATAGATGAATTCTTACTGGTTAAGTTTTGGCAATCATGAGTATAGGAGCAGAACCATGGGAATTTCATAAATGCTATAATACTGAAAAACATAGCTTTGCCAAGGAAAATATTGATATGTCAAGAAATTTTTAAAAAATAAGGAGAAATATAGTCTGCCTGCGCAACTATTCATTTATCACTTGATTTCCTCAAGTCAGTATAAAGTTGGATCTTTCTCTCTTCACGCTCCCTGACCACTTAGGATTTTCTATAATACTTGCTTATTGCTAAAATTACTGGCCTACTGGTTTGTCTCTTAAACTGAACTGTGGATTTCTCATGTGTGGAAAACTTATTTGCTTCATTTTTCTTAATTTCAAATATGTTTATGCGTATGATAGATAAACTTTTAATTTTAATGAAAGATTATTATTGAAAAAAGTGCAAAATAAGGTAAGACTGGCAAAATCAAATGGCAATCATATACTTAGAAAACTTAGGAAGAAAGTTCTTAAGAACCTTCAGATTATGATTATAATCTGAATTTAAAAGTGTCTTAATGTATTATACCTTGTTTATACTCTATAAACTAATTGGAATTCATGATAATTGCCTTAAGAAAAAAGTTTTTTTTTTCTTAAAAGATGTAGCAAAAAAGTGTTTTCTTTCCCAATTCTCATATAATCTTTTCATTTTGTTTCCCAAATTATTTGAAGATGTACTACGAGGATATGTAAGTACTTTGTATTGGGAAGTCCTATTTACAATCAATATAATGCATGTCCCATGTACAACCTAAGCAAAATTCTCACTTATTATAAATAAAAGAAGAAACTACAATTAGACACATAGTGTTTTTTCCTAAGTATAAAAATTTATAATTAAGTTATGTGAAGTCAATTTAATACGTTGATATAATACAGAATAAAATGAGATGTGTCATAAAACTTGTAATCTAAGTAATCAAAAAAGACAACTATGAGGAGGTGACATTGAGCTGAAACCTGATTACAAGAAAGATTCAGTCAGTCCAATATGTGGTGTGGAAAATAAAAATATTGCTAGTTGAAAGAATAAGCGAAGCCCTAAACTGAGAATAGAAGAATAATGCCTATTGTCAGTTAGACAAAGGTTCAGCACCATTAGGAATTTATGAAGGAGAAAGATGACACAGAAAGATTCAGTTAAGAAGGTGGTCTTGGATCATGTCATACCAGGCTTTGTAAGGTATGGCTTGGGGTGGAGGCTTTAGATTTTAATATCACAGTAATGGGAAGGCATTAGAGGGCTTCAATTAGGGAAATATCATGGTATAATTTTTCTACTTAAGGCTATCTGTCAGGCTTATTTTTAGAGATAAACAAAGATTGGATATTATGGAACAATTAGCAGAGGGAAGTATATCAGTCAGAGAAGCTGAAAAAGTAGCCCCGGAAAGTGGTAATGGTGGCATGAATTAAAGTTGTAGCAAAGGCAGTAATGAGAAAACTTTGAATTTGGGGATATATTTAACCAATAGGACCAATAAGTCTTTTAGATTAATTTGATATTATTTATTATGAGGGTGGGTGGGAATAATCAAAGATGATTTCTAAGCCTTGGGAACTGGGTAGATAAATCTAGCATTTACTAAAATGAGGAAGAATTGGGCAGAAGCAAATTGGGGGTGGGATGGAGAGATCAATAAGTTTGTTTAGATCATATTAAATTTAATATGCCTTTTAGACAGCCACATGGAGATTACCGGTTGGCAGTTGTAAATGAGGCTGGCACCCAAGTCAATATCTCTGTTGAAAAGAAAGACTCTGGGGTTAATACATATGAAACTGACGTATTAATTGAGAGGACACACGAGCTCTAGTCGAGAGAAAATGTAGATTAAAAAATAAAGATGATGATTTAACCACACCAGGGCTACTAAGGTGAAGAGTAGATGAAAATTGAAAATAAGTCATGGGTATTGATGAGTTTGGCATGAGAGTTTTCGGTGAAATTATGAGAAGATCCTAGTTGGAAAACCTGGAAAGAGAATGCAAGAAACTACTTGAAGACGGATTACTTTTTTCTTTTTCAGAAAAGTGATGCTATGAGGGGTAAATAAATGGGATCAATGATATGAATGAAAGCCTTATTTACTTAGTAGATGGGATACAATTAAGTGTATTCACAATTCAAGTAAATTGTATATAAAATGCTATAATACAGACAAAAATTAATTACTTGGGAGGGAAAATTGCAATAATTGTGAAGCAAAGTTATTTATTTACTTAAAAATAAAGAAGAGGAATTACGGATGAGTTTAGCCTAACTAAAGTTGCTTTCAACTTCACCTTGCGTGCAACCAAAGCTATTTTTCCAGATTTCTCTATATAAAAACAAGCAACCCTTCATATTTTTGATTACATTGCCTCATTCATAATCAATGTTCTTTATCCTATCACTGAAATTATACTTTTTAGCTCACTATTGTAATTTTAGATGGCTGATAATAAAAAGATATTCATATGTTATTTTGGATAAAACTTTGAGACAAAAAAAAAATCCTGATGATGCCAAAGAGAAGGGATACCTTTTATAAATGAACTCCTTGAACAATTGAGATGTGAAGGGCTTAACTACAAATGTTAGAAATGTGAGATCAATGAACAATTGCTCTGTGAATGGCAGGACCTAGACAAATCTATTCAAGTATAGATATTCAATGAGTCTTTCAACTTCTTCCTTACATATAGTTGTAAAAGTACGCTGAAGAGACAGTTAAAAAAATGGGAAGATTTTGGTTCACTTGAATATTCAGTTTCTTAGAAACTATATGATTTACACTAGAGTCTCTACTAAGAATATTGCATATGTGGCATGCGTTTTAGTTAGGAAATTTGTGAAAGAACAATACTGAAAAAATAAACATCATTGTCTTTGAACTTTGCATACTGCAAAATGGTGTGGCTTGTCCTAATGAAGCTAGACTGAGCTGCATGTTAGCCATTTTGACAGAAGTCTTCAGCTTCCTAAGCAGGACCGTGTTTGCTTCATTGAATCAGTTCCCAGGTTTTGACGTAAGACGAGGACAGCAGCTGAAGGTAAACTCTTTCTAACAGGAGAACGATGGGCTGGCGATGTCATCCTCTCCCTCCTGTATTAGCTGCCCCAGACTCTTATCTGCCATCAACAGACTCACAGGAGAGCACAGTATTGCAGTACTAGAAAAATGGAAGATATATTCTAAGAGAGAAATACTTCGCATCCTCGATTCAGCTTCCCATAGCATTTCACCTTTGTAAATGCTGAAAGCATACATTGTGTAGGTTAGACAGGAGATCTATAATTCAACCTTCATCTATTGTGAGATTTAACCACTTAGTTTTACATAATGCCCTTCTGTTTTATATTTGATTTTTGTCTGTGTTTTACAAAGACACGAGTGTCCCGTGTGGCAATTGTTGGAAATGAGGTAGGTTTTAGAAGAGAAAGATTCCAGGCTTAGGCCTACAGTAAATTCTGATGAAGTAAGTAATGAAGGATTATAGTCTTCTGAGTCATTTCTCTAGTGCAGAAAGGCATACACACACACACACACACACACACACACACACACACACACACACACACCTATATGTCATTACAATAAAAAGTTGGTGTTTGCTTGTTTTCTGAGTCAAAGTCTCACTCTGTCACCTCACTCAGTGGTACGTCCACAGCTCACTGCAGCCTCTACCTACTGGACTCAGATGACCCTTCTGCCTCAGCCTCCTGAGTAGTTGAGATGACAGGCATGTGTCACCATGTCCAGCTAATTTTTTGATTTTTTGGGGGACGAAATCTTCCTGTGCTGCCCAGGCTGGTCTCAAACTCCTAACCCCAAGCAACCCTCTTGCTTCAACCTCCCAAAGTGCTGGGATTACAGGTGTAAGCCACTGTAATTGGTGAAAGCTGGATTTTAATGATTTTCTTTATGGACTAGTAATCCACTTTATCCTATGCTATTGTTTAAAATTAAAAACACATCTAAAACCACAGTCATTTTATTTAAAAGTGTATTGATTATTTAATATGAATATTGGAATCTCATTAAATTGCAACTACATAATTTAATAAGTAATTTTCAATAAAAATCTCGGGGAGCAAGTATCTTGACAGAATTTACTACCTAGAGAAGGAAAAACTGCATAGTTTGTGAGAATCTAATAAAGAGGACAGGTAATGTTATAGTCAGCCAAGATCTTAACTATACAAAAAGTAAACAAAAATTAGCCATGTGTATTGGCACATACCTGCAGTTCCAGCTACTTGGAAGGCGCGCCTGAGCCTAGGAGGTCAAAACTGCAGTGAGTCATTACTGTGACATTGTTCTTCAGCCTGAGTGACCGAGTGAGACCTAACATCAGCCTCAGAAGTATATATATATATGACATTAAATTATGAGTGTATGTAGTAGAAAAGAAGATGAATATATGAATTTGAGAACATTTTATGAGCTACTTTTGAAAGTTTTCGTAAGATAAAAAATAATACAGGGCAGAGAGGAAGATATTATGAGTAAATATAGTTATTATCTTAAATTTCTTATGTAATAAATATGCTTAATTGGTTTCAAAAGGAAAATGTTCAGTTGTGGCTTTTTAAAGTTGAGATAACCAAAAAATGGCCAGTGAAGTTCAAGGAGGGTTTATGACATAAAACCTTTATCTTGTAGGAGAATCTAGACAAGATTACTAAATTTAAATATTCTTAAGTAGAGACATTATCTAGAGCTATCTGAATGGATGAGTTTTCTAAATAAGAACGTATATGCCGAATGAGAAGGGGAGGAATTTCAAGAAACAGCTCTGAGAAGCTTCTACCATTACAAGATGGCTAAGAAAGTAGATTGACACAATATAGTAACCAGAGAGAGAGAGAGAGAGAGAGGGAGAGAGGGGAAGAGGAAGAAACTAGAAGAATGTGCTGTTATTAAATAAGTAGATAAAATTATTACCAGAAAAGGGGCCTATGCTGGTCAAAATGTTGCTCAAAGATCTAGTAAGCCCCAACTATAAATCGAGTATTGTGAAGTTCAATGTGAAGAACACCCTGGCAGTGTGAAAATCAATGGCAAACAGCAAAAAGCAAATCTTTAGATATTGGAATGGACATAATTTCAACTGAAGTGAATAAAGTAATATGTCAATATTTCCAAGGAACTTACCTGTGAATCAATGTTGCTAAAAAACTGTGGTATTGGACTCATTGGAGAAAAATAGGAAGCTGATTTTTAAAAAAAATACAGGAAATACACACATTTCAATACTGATGGAGATGACATGGTTAAAATAGAAGTTGCAGGAGGAAAAAAAATGCAAGGAAAGAGCTCTAAGTTGAGACCCAAAGACTGGCTGGGATCCATATTGCATGTGCAAAGCTTGGTATTTCATAATTATTTTATATGCATTTTGAAATGTCTGCTAGAAATATTTAAAAATGCATTTGCTAGATGCTGCTTAAAAGCACAAAATAAATAATTGTTACACACACACAAACACACACACACAGACACATGCACACTTCCTTATTATACTTGTCCTTACTAAGATACTCAGAAACTAAGCTTATACCTATATATCTACACATATACTTAAATATACATAACAATATGTGTATTCATACATACTGTGTGTATCCATACTCACACATACGCTTTCTTCTCCTTATCTTTCTGTATATAGAAAGAATGAAAGCTTAGCTGGATGAAACTCATTTAAGTGACTAACCTATATGATATTATTTTTCTTTTTATGTAAATAACTATAATTATATATATATATGCACCTTCTTCACTTTTGCATTGAAATTAAATTTAATAACACAAAAGTCTCTATTTTAGCCATTTAAGTGAAAGTCAGTTTTTTTTAATTATATTCAGAATGGTGTGCAACCGTCACCACCTATAGATTTTCAGAATAGTTTCATCAGCACAAAAAGAAAGTCCACATCCATTAGATATGACTACTAATTGACCCCTGTCCCCATCTGTCATCAACCCCTACTTTCTGTCTCTTTGAATTTGTCTATTCTGGATAGTCTATGTAAATGGAATCAGAAAATACATGGTCTTTTGTGCCTGGATTTTTTTCATTTAGCATCGTGTTTTCAGGTCTATTCATGCTGTGGAGTATATTAATATTTCTTTATTTTTGTGACTGAATAGTATTCCATTGTATGGATATATGACATTCATTTTATCTATTCATTGATTGATGGATATTTGCTTTGTTTTCATTTTTTGGCTACTATGAATAACACTGCTGTGAGCATTTCACTACGTTTTTTGTGTGAAACATATATTTTAAATTCTCTTTGGCAGATACCTAAGAGTGCAATTGCTGGGTTCTGTGTTAATTTATGCTTAACGTTATGAAAAATTGCTAGATTTCTTTCCAAAATGACTGTGCCATTTTACATTCTCGCCAACAGAATATGAGGGATTCATTTTCCTCATACCCTTACTAACATTTGTTTTCTTTCTTTTCGATCATAGCAGCCTTAGTGGAACAAAGTAATAGCTCGTCGTGTTTTAGGTTTCTCTAAAAGTGAAAGTTGCTGAGCATAATTTACTATGCTTTTTTGGCCATTTGCTTCTCTTTTTTGGAGAACTGTCCATTCAAAGTCAAAGTTGGTAACAGATAAATATTTCCCTGTGAATGCTGCTTTCACCACATTCATAAATTTTTGTGTGTTGTGGTTTCATTTTCATTCATTTGAAAGTATGTTTTAATTTTACTTGTGATTTCTCTTTGACTATGTGTTTATTTAAGAGTGTGCCATTTAAAAAAAAATGTTTGTTAGTTTTTAAATTTTCTGTAATATGTCTAATTTCATTCCATTGTGATCAAGAGACATAGTTCATAAGATTTCAGTCTTTTAAAATGTATGGTTACTTGATTTGTGCCCAAGTTATAAGTAGGTTATTGTAATATTCAACTAGTGTTTTTGAACTATTTATCTCTTCAATTCTCTCAGTTTTTTAGTTACGTGTTTGAGAGCTCTGGTTTTTAGTGCATTTTGAAAACAATTGTCTCTTCCTGATGGATTGAATCTTTTGTCTACTGGGAGAAAAATCCATGTGCACGTAAGAAAAATGTGTACCCCCTCTTACTGGGGAGGTGACTCTTCTCTCTCTCTCTCTCTAATTTACTTTCAAATAAACTATATTTTACAATTTTAAAAATAGTGTGCATTCTCCTCTTGTGGGGTCAAGATGTCTGTTAGTTCTATTTGATTTATAGTATGGTCAAAGCTTCTATTTTCTTTTTCTTTCTTTCTTTTTTTTTTTGAATCGAACTCTTACTCTGTTGCCCAGGCTGGAGTGCAGTGATAGGCTTATGGCCTCCGCAGCCTTGACCTGCTGAGCTCAGAGGATCCTTTCACCTCAGGTTTCCAAGTAGCTAGAACTACAGGCATGTGCCACCATGCCTGGTTAAATTTTTTATTTATTTTAGAGATGAGGTCTTTCCAAGTTGCCTAGTCTGGTCTTGAACCCCTGGACTCAGGCAATCCTCTTGCCTCTGCCTTCCAAATTGCTGGGATTACAAATGTGAGCCACTGTGCCTGGGTTAAAACTTCTATTTTCTTGAATTCTTTTCTCTGGTTCTACCAATTATTATAAGTAGGTTATTGTGATATTCAACTAGTGTTTTTGAACTATTTATCTTTTCAATTCTCTCAGCTTTTTAATTATGTACTTGAGGGCTCTGCTTTTTAGTGAATTTTAAAAACAATTGTATCTTCCTGATGGATTGAATCTTGTGTCATTATATATTGGTCTTTGTCTCTAAGGACAATTTTGTCCTAAATCTTACCTAATATTGGTATCACCACTCAAGCTTTCTTTTGGTTAATGTTTGTCAGAAGTATATTTTATCATTCTTTTGCTTTCAACTTGTTTCTGTTCTTGAATATGTGAATTCCTGAAAGTATATGGTTGGATAATGTAAAGTCTATCTGACAATCTCTGCCTCTACATTGGAGGTCTTACTTGAAGTATATATAATCTATTTAATGATACAAATGAACTTATTGTTGCTATTTTGTTCTTTGTTTTCCATATGTTACATGTTCTAAATGTCATTTTTTCCTCCAGTTTTTTCATAATGGTCTTATTTTGTTAAATAGTTATTTTTCAGAGAATTTTTTTTACTCTCTCGTTTCTTATACTATGTACTTTGAATTAGTTTCTAAGAGATTATTCTGGGGATTAACATAAACTATTTAATTAATAGCAATATAATTCATATTAATGTCAAACTAATTGTAATAATTTATAAAATCATGTCTCCTATATACCTTTTCTTCACTTTATGCTATTATCACAAATTGTACCCTACAAAAATTATGTGCCCATTCACATACATATTTTTATACTTATGTATATTTATACATAATGCTTTATGCAGATAAAAAAATAAAACATAGAAAAAGAAGAGGCATAAACAAAAAATACATTAACACTATATTTTAGGCCAGGTGAAGTGACTCATTCCTATAACCCCAGCACTTTGGGAGTCCGAAGTGAGAGGATTGCCTGAGTCCATGGGTTCGTGTCCAGCCCAGGCAACTTAGTGAGACCTTGTCTCTACAATAATCAAAAACTTAAGCAGATATGGTGGCGTGTGCTTGTAGTTCCAGCTACTTGGAAAGCTGAGGTGGAGGGATCACCTGAGCCCAGCAGGTTGAGGCTTTGGTGACCGTGAGCATGCCACTTAACTCTATCCTGGGCAACAGAGTGAGACTCTGACTCAAAATAATAATAATAATAATAATAATAAATATATCTTTTACTATCTTTTATTTGTACCTATGTAGCAGTTATCTTTATTTGTCCTCCTTTTTTCTTCATATGGTTCAAGTTTCCGTCTAGTTTTCTCTCAACTCATCCTGATAGATTCCCTTTGGCATTTTTTATTGAGGAGATATGTTAGCAAAAAACTGATTTAAAAATATCTGGAAATACATTAATTTATCCTTCATTTGTGAAAGATATTTTTTATAAATGTAAAATTTATGTTTCACAGATTTTTCTTTTCATTCTGCAGTATGAATATGCTATCCCTTTGACATCTGGCCTCTGTAATTCCTCATGAGAAATCAGATATTAATCTTAATTCCTGTATTAATCCCTTGTGTGAGGCGTCACTTTTTCTTGTTACTTTTAAGATCCTCTTTTTTTTGTTGTTTTTATTTTTATAGTTTGACTAGAATATGCGTCGACATGACTCTTTTGAGCTTATTCCACTTGGGATTGGTTGAGATTTTTCGATGTGTGGATTGATGTTTTTCATAAAATTTAGACTATCTTCTGCCAATATGTATTTAAATTTTAGGTCCCTTTTTCCTTTTACTTTTTCTGAGTCTCCCATTATGCATCGAATTGAGGACTTTTTCTCTTTTTTTCATAATTTTTTTCCTTTATTTTTTCTAAAACTGATTCTTGATTGAACTATCTTTACGTTTAATGATTTTTCCTTGTGCATATTCACTCTGATCTGATCTAAAATATATTTCTTTTCTTTTTCCTTTTTTTTTTTTTTAAGTTGTAGTCTCACTCTGTCACCCAGACGGGAGTGCAGTGGCCGCTCTCGGCGACTGCAGCCTCCACCTGCCGGGCTCCGGCGATCCTTCCACCTCAGCCTTCTGAGTAGCCGGAATTACAGGCACGCGCTACCACGCCCGGCTGATTTTTTGATTTATTGTAGAGATGAGGTCTCCCCAAGTTGCCCAGGCGGGTCTCGAACCCGCGGGCTCAGGCAATCCACTCACCTCAGCCTCCCAAGGTGCAGGATTACAGGCTGAGCCACCGAGCCCGGCTCTAAAACATATTTCAATTGTACTTTTTAACTCCAAAAATTCTGTTTGGTTCTTCTTTCTAATTTTTATTTTTAAATGAGTATTCTCTATCTGATGGTACAATATTTTAATGTTTTTATTTGTACTTCAGAAAGGTTTTTAAAAATCTTTGAACACATTGAAATTAGATTATTTAAAGTCTTTGTCTATTAAGTTTAATGTCTGCTTTTTTATTATAATTTGTTTTGATTACTATTTTTCTTGTGTATGGGCCATAGTTGTTTCTTTGTTGAACTTGGGACCTTTTGAATACTATAATATGACAAATCTGGAAATCTAAATTTCACTTCTCTGTAGTTTGTGGTTGCTGCTTCTTGTGTTTGTGTTTGTTTCATTAATTATCTATGTTAATTTTGTAATGTGTATGTTCTTTACCCTATGTGGTTACTGAAGTGTCTATCGTGTTAGCTCAGTGTGTGATGTAATGATTGAGTAGTTTCACTAAATGCTTGGAACCAAACTGCCTCTCAGTCTCTATAGAACAGTTTTTTTATATGTCTCAGCCCACACTCAAAACTCAGTTAAGGAGTTTAAAACTCAGCCTTCGCCTTAAATTTCTGTTTACGCACAGCTTCAAAGTCAGCCAGAAGTGAGAGGCTAGACATTTTCACATATTTCCTAGGCATGTACTTGGGTGTGTCGTTTTCATTTTCCAGCAATATGTCAAGTTTTTCTAGAACAGTTACTCTAAGCATCTCACTCTCCAGACTTTTCTTTTCAAGCTTTTGAGCGAATTTATTATTTGCCCCAACTATGAAGTAATCCCTCAATAGCAATAACTAAAATATTTGCCAATGAATGTTTTCAACAAATGTTGCTGGGTAGTCAATTTCGTCAAAGACAAGATCTAGTCAAGTGAGATAAAGACAAGCCTTTTGAGTGAGTTTTCCAGGGACCAGACAGTTGAACTAGGCAAAGTCTGCACGTGAAGTCCTTGGTGTTCCTTCCTTTTCCAGAACCAGGAACATGGAATGTTATTTCCCAAGGATACCACTGAGCTGGGCAGCAGAGGATGGATCAAGAATATATTAAAATACTACAACATTCACATTCATAATGAGATCCAGTGTGGGTCTTTGTTTGTTTTCCTGAATAAATGCTCCCCAGGTTGTGGCAAGCTTTTCGTTTTCAGAGTTCTAATAATGTTGATTCTGACTTTTTTCCTGTTTTTTTCTTTGTTTTTATGTGTGGACTGGCTTTTTGAGTTTCTTACTCATAAGTAGGGACATCATCGATATCATTCTATTTTTGAAGACTTCATTCTATTATACCTTTTTAAAGAAATGTAATGATGACTGTCATAAAAACCTTTTTCTATCAATATTTTTTCCCAGGTATTACACAATTTTACTGAAATTGCGTGAGCTTTATTAACTATTTTAATATGTGTTATTATTATTTATGAGTCAACCTTTAAATATTTGACCAAACTGACTTTTCTTCCTTATTTTTCTTTTAACATGGCTCAGTTTTTTGTCAAAGTGTTTTTTGGAACAAAGAAAGGTCTACTAGTTCGGTTTTGAAATTTTTACTTGCAATAGCATACCAAGACCTAAAAAGACATGCTAGTGTTATTGGCTGCCATGTGCTACATTTATATGGATGGTTCCACCCCAAGTAACTCAGAGCTCAATTTGGGAACATTTTGTGAAATTAATCAACAAATTATTTAAAGTTATGTGCACAGCAATAGCATATATTCACTTTTTAAAACAAGAAACCCTTCTTGTAAATAATGTTGTTTCTAAAAGAATATAATTTATTCTGAAAGGTTTTATTTTATGCCATTAAAATAAAGTGTGCCTTTTTTTAAAAAAACAATATTGTATAGCATTCCAGGAAAAATGAATCATCATATATTTGACAAAGGCTTTATAAAATCGCTCTTTGAAACTTTAATGAAATAGTCACAAATTATAAGAAATAACTTCGAGAATTGTTTGTTGAGGGTAATTAATCAGCAAAAAACATTGCTTTCTTCAATGTCATCATTATCCTCACATTCGTCATCAATAAATTACATGTATAGTACTTTGTGGGTTCAATCTGTGCTTTTGAAATTTCTTTTGTTTCTTAAAAATGTTTTGACAATGACTGAAAGTTAAATAATTAATTTGGTTATTATTTCAAATCAAGATTTTAAAAAGAAAAATACTTGCTTAGAATTATATGACTAAAAAAATGTAGACACAGGACTAGAGATTTGTTTCCCCAAAAACTTAGTCAAAGATTTAGTTTAATGTACTATACTGCACTGGTATTTTTAAATTTGTACTGCACTGTGAAATGATTCATGAAAACATCAATTCATGGACTAAATTATATGGAAAAGGAAGAAAACATTGCTTAGTGATTAGAACATGAACAAGTCTATAGAATGCATGAACTATTCTTGGCAAAATGTAGACATTTCTTAGGAACTCATTTAATCTCATTCTGTTGCCAATATTTCCAACTGTGAAATGGATTTATCTGTTTCTAACTGTGAAACGAATTTTCCTGAGAACAGTATTTTCCCATTTATTTTTAATTGCTTTGAGGTACTCTGACAAAGTGCACTACAGGAAAAGGCATATTATTTTTAAAGAGATGTTATCACATTTTTTTATCTTCAACACAGAAATTGTACAGCTTATTAGTGTGCAGAAGTGGAGATTCAGATCTCACTTTGGTGATGATAAGGGCATTATATTGAAGAAAGATAGATGGAGGTGTTCAAAAATTTTCAAGAATACCTCAAGGAGGAAAACCATTGTGACATAACGTATTAAAATAGAATCATACTCTTGTTTCTTATGCACGTTCTACCAAAATACAACTTAACATAGTCTTGAGATTGTTTAGAGCATTTAAAAGGGAAAAAGGTACAATGAACACATTAGTTATCATTCTCTCTTATCTTTTTAATGCTAGTAGATATTTTCGTATTGAGTTCTGAAAACATGGGTAACTAAAAATCAAAATGTTTGAAGAATAAAAAAATTCCTAAAATAGTTTAAACAATTTTATATAGAAAGGAATTGTTTATTAACAGCTTTCTTAGGGTTACTCACACACCTTTCTGCAGAAAAGTAAAAGAATTAGCAATATTGTCAATGGAAAAACAGTTGCCAAGTTTTAACTTATTCTATAAAAAAATAAGGAAAAAACAGAAAAACGCAAGCTGCCCCAGTGAAAAGGAATCTTATCTCATTTATTGCCTTAAATGGGCAGATAAGAGTAAAGGTCTATTTTCTCTGGCCACAGATAAGTGCACTTCGGAAGATTCAAGGGAGAGAAAAAAGTTTGTTAATAAAAACTACCATTTATGGCAATTCTAGTGCATTTGGGGGACTTGTTTTGCTGATATAAATAGTTGCTGGGATATCAGAGAAGTTTCTGATTCGGGACAAACAATCACTATGTTTGCTGAATTATCAAAACCAAGGTTGCATGGAGATAAGAAGTACAGGTGCTTAGGTGTGGATCTCGGTTTTGCTACCCATTATTTGTGTAACTTTTGAGAACAATTTTAATAACATCTGTGCCTTTGTTTCCCCACTTGTACAATTATTAGATAAAGATTATGTTCTAGTCTTGCTGTAAACATTAAATAGGGTAGTATGTGTAACTGATTTAGAATGATGCCTATATGGAAGTACTTCATATTAGCTCAGGATAGTTATAAATTTTTATAGACTTCTTTTATGCATGTAATTCTTATACCACTAAGCTTAGTAAAGAAGTATAGCTTGTACTTAGAATCATATTTTAAATAAGAAGAATAAACAACAAACTGAAGTATTTCATATTAAGGAAATCTGAGGTCACAAATATCCAAGCCCTAGCAATTGTCTCTTCAAAATAAATACATGGGTGAAGAGTTTACTTTGTCAATTTTCCATTTCTCACAGTTTAATATTAGATAAACCTTTATTTATTTATAAAGATTTTCTTCTCGAAATGAAGATACTTTAAGTAAATATATTGAATTGTCAATCAGCATGCTTTAAATTAAATGAACATATTATCATGAGTTTATATACTGGAATTAATTTTTTAATTTAGGGATTTTAAAAAATATTTTATTTTAAAGATGCGAGGTAGAAGTTGAGATTAGGTACATAAGTGATCTACACACAGGTGAAAATTTGGCCTCCCATTGATCCCTCCTTTAACTGGTTTAGGATCAGATACCTTAGTGATGTTACGTCTCCCACCCCCACCCCCGGCAGTGCCCCACTACTGCCAACTCCTTTCTGGTAGGATTATGAAAAAAGTTCAGGGTTCACTTATGAGTGAGAACATGTGGTATTCGTTCTTTGTTTCTGTGATAATCTCTGAGTATTCCATCCAAGTTGTGCGAAGTTCACAATTTCATTCTTCTTTATGGCTGCATAATATTCCATAGCATATATGTACCACATTTTTTAATCCAGTCCACTTTCGATGGGTAGCATGCTTGGTTCCATGTTTTTGTTATTGTGAATAGTGCTGCAATAAACATGTGTGCACAGGTATCATTTTTTGTGGAATGGTTTTAGTTCCTCTGGTATATCCCCAGAAGGGGGATTGCTGGATCATATGGAAGGTCAATTTTTAGAAATCATCACTCTGTTTTCCATAGAGGTTGTAAAAATTTACACTCCCACCAACAGTGTAGAAGCATTCTCTTTTCTCCACATCCTCACTGGCATCTGCTGTTTTTTGAGTTGTTAATGACTGTAGTTAGGTGGTATCTCAGTGTTGTTTTGATTTGCATTTCTTTTATGATTAATGAGGCTGAGCATCTTTTCAGGTACCTGTTGGCTGTGTGTATGTTTTCTTTTGAGAAGTGTATATTCATGTCTTTTGCCCACTTTTTTATAGGGCTGTTTGTTTTTTTCCTTTTGGTACATTTGATTTCCTTGTATATCATGAAGTTCCGCTTGTCTATCTTATCTCTTATGTCACGTGCTCTTGGGGTTTCAATCAGGAATTGGTAGCCGGTACCAATTTCCATAAGGGCATTTCCTGCATTTTCTAAGGTTCTTATAGTTTGAGGTTTTACATTTAGGTCTTTGATCCATTTAGAGTTGATTTTTGTGTATGGTGATAGGTAGGGGTGTTGTTTTAACCTTTGCATGTGGTCAGTCAGTTTTTCCAGGACCATTTACTGGATAACTTCCCCTGTCCCCAGTGGTTTTTAATCTAGGTTTTGTTGAAGATGAGTGGGTTTAGAAATTGAGGTTTTGCTTCCAGAATCTCTAGCATGTTTCGTTGGTCTATATGCCCATTGAGATTCTTCTTTTCTTTCTCTATTTTTTCTCTTCTCTTTTGGAAAAATACAGTTATAGATCCATTAGGTGTAGTAGAATACACAGTAAGTTTATGCCAGATTGTAGGCAAGGAAAATGCTTTTATCCTAGAGAAGAGTGTCAGAGCCCTTGCAGAATAAGGAAAGCATCCACACAGAAGAGTTGCCTGGTGTGAGCAGTCAGGGAAGAAGTGGAATGAAGAGCCAACTCTACAGGAGGGTGGTCTACTTCAGGTGTCAGAGCTGGGTAGCATGCATCCTCACATGAACTCGTGAGGATGGCTTAGTGTGGGAATAAGAGACAGAACAGAGTGGAAAGGAATCTAGGTGACGCTTTCAGGACCAAAAGAGGGTGCCCCTATGGAGAAACCTGTTGGCACAGCTGGTAAAAACTCACGTATGGTGAAGAAAATATGCTTGCAGGGTATGTGAACATGCAATGCTAATGTAATCCTACTTACAGCTAATTTGATCAAATATATAATTATATTAAAATTAGTGAAAGCTTGATTTCCTTCTGTTGTTGAAAGGAGTTTCAAATAAAGAGACAAAGAAAACAAGAATAAACTCTCTGAAGTTATGTAGGAACACGTTATTTGTAATAGATAGACGTAGATAAAAATAAATACAGATTTATATTAGCATGTAAATATGCATGTTTGTGCATGTTTGCACACACAAGCATGTATTCTCTCATTCTGTTTATTGAGAAGGCCTTGAACCAGAAACGCTTTGATCATAATAAACCCACCTAGTGATTTTGGCTTCTAATAACAATCTCTACTAAAGCAACCCATGACCCCTGGAGAATTCAATTATTCAGGACAGGAACAATAAAAGTTTCTGAAAAACCTTGTGCCAGAAACAAGCAAGTACTTAAAATGTGAGGAAGCATATTAACAGGGACAGAAGTCATCTTGAGAGGACTCCCTCTAGCAAAAGATGAGAAATTTTGAACATCAAAATAAATGACAGTAATACCAGATTATAATTCTTTCAAGAAAGCAAGGTATTATTAATGTGTTCTTAGGTAACATATAAAAAATTAAATTGAAGGATTGGTGGAGAACATGATATTTACATAATTTCAAAATACCACTCCACAACACGCTGATTGATTGCCATAGGGAAAAGAATAACTCTACAGTGGGGCAGCCTGGTTAACTCACTCTAATCAAGAGATTAAAATGAGCATCATCTTAATGGGGCAAAACAAAATTGTATGCTACCTGATAGAATGCAATGAGAATAATACATTATTGCTTCTGCGATCCTATCAAAGATACAAAACCTAAATCCAATTACAAGGAAATATCAAAGAAATTCATATTGAGTGAAATTTGACAAAATAACTCTCTTGTAATATTAAAAACATCAGGTTCATGAAATCAAGAAAAAAATGTAGAGAATAACCCTGATAATGAGACTAAAGAGGCATGATGACTAGAGAAATTCTTCGATTCTGAAAGCAATTCTTTTTGAGATGAAGATATTACTGTGACATTTGGCAACATTTGCATGGTGTCTAATGATTTACTAGTAATGTATCCATGCTAATTTTCTGGATTTGATGTTGTGGCATTATGTAAAAGATTGTCTTTTTGTAGGAATTAATCACTCAATTATTCAGGGTGATGAGGTAACCTGTTGACATTAATATCAAATTGTTTGAGATATCCAAATTTATAAAGCTAGAGAGAAAGAGCGTGAGAGAAAGAAGGGAGAAATCATGATTTTACTTGGTTGTTAATGGGAGGTTATATATTTAGAGTGATGAAATATCGAAAGTAAAGAAATAATCCAGGTGTGGTAGCTTGCATCTGTAATCTCAGTACTTGGCAGGCTGAAGAAGGAGGATTACTTGAGACCAGGAGTTTGAGATAGACCTAAGCAACAGCAAGACTTTGTACCAAAAATCAAAATATTAGCTGGGCATGATGGTATGCACCTGTAATCACAGCTACTTAGGAGTCTGAGGTGGAAGGATTGCCTGAGTCCAAGAAGTCAAGGCTTCAGTGAGCCATGATCATGATCATGCCACTGCACTCCAGCCTGGACAATAAAGTGAAACCTCAACTCGAAAGAAAGAAAGAAAGAAAGAAAGAGAGAGAGAGCAAGAGAGAGAGAGAGAGAGAGAGAAAGAAGGAAAGAAACATAGATAGATACATAGATAGATGATAGATTAGCTAGAGAAATTAGCTAGATATTAGTATCATTAATTTGTAATTAAGGTAGACTGATTTAATGATAATTTCTAGATCTGACTGCTGAGAAATTATGAAGTGATTTATTTTGAGGCAGAAACTAGGGGACAATCAATAAATAAACTGATATAAAGTTAAAGTTTGAAAAAAATAATTATGTTTTGCCCTTGCACAAATGAGAACCAAAAAAATGAGGTGACCAAATTTTATGAGTAATTTGTAATTTAAACTATCTAGATTTCAATTACTAAAACTTTTATTATTTTTTAGGAATAGAAATAGTTATTTGTAGTACATTCACAATTTTTAATAAAATTCTATAGGTATAGCCTTTTTAATTATCCTTTTGTATTCAACAAAATGTAGGCTTTGTACAAGAATTATCAGTATTTTTATTCTTTTTAAAGATTCTCTCAAGTTTTGACATTAAAGTTATTGTTGTGATGATTTAAGAAAAAATAAAAGTACAAAAATATTATTGTCACCAGGAGGCTAAGGATTTGAGATCATTAAAACAACATGGGCTCCATGTCTGAAACTGAGGTCAAATCTTTCAGGTCTGGGGTTTTTCTTTTTCTTGGTAATTGTGACTTCCTTTCTGGGAACATCATAATCACAAAAGCCTAATAATAAAAGACTCTACAGGCTTTCCGGTTACCAAATAGCTCTTAGAAAAAGAACACTTTCACCAGTTAAATGTGAATGAATTGGAACCATTCACTTAGCTTATAAAAGCTATTACAAATAAAATGACTGGCAACCAATTGGTACTGTTTTTCAGAATTTTGACAAGTAAAAATGGTTGCAAAAATATACATTCAAAAGCAATTATATTTGGATATATATTAGAAAATATATGAATTTTAATATAAATAAATATGCTTAAAGCAAAAATGATGGCTCAATGAGATAAATGGTATACCTCGCCTGTCCTAAATTAGACACCAATTAATTAACCTACATAATTTGGAAACAAACAAAGATGAAAACGAACTTTTTTTTTCTTTTGAGGAATGCAGCCTCTTTTATAATCAGTAAAAAAATTATTAGACATCTTTAAACAGTGTGAAATAGATATTTCCAGATCAGAGGCTAATGATCAAAAAATATTTTAGAGATAAAATGAAAATTAGAAACTAGGAAATTTGATTTTTGTTTCTATTTCTTCCACTGTTTTACTCTGCTAAACCCTAGTGATCTATCCTATAATATGTAATTCTAATACTCAAGACATACTTACTACACAGAACATACTAGTAATATAATCTAAATATCATGAAATTTTGTACATTAATGATTTATATTATATATTTTATACATGACATTTAATATACTTTATACATTACCTTTAGTATACTTTATACATTGCAATATTTTAAAAAACTAAATATAGAAGCTTATTTTGTGGTCATTGTGAAAAACAGCACTTTATTTTTCCAACATAGTTATCCATGTATCATGTATTTATCCATGAATGCTCTTAGACTGAAAGTCATAAATAGGACCTAGTGTATCTACTTGTATAATTATTCCCTCAGTATTTTTTCTTGATATTTTCCCTGTATAATGAAATGGTGAGGCAGAAGTTATTTATGCCTTTTAGTTTGATGCCTCTCATCAACCTTACCCTAACCTTTGTGTCTGTTATCTGACATAGGTAGAAACTGAGATCAGATAAGTAGTGTTTTACCCCCACCTCAAGGCTTTGGAAGCCATCTAACGTTTGAAGCGTCCAAAGCTCTTAAATCAGACTTCTCATATACTTAGGAAAACTTCCCCAGATTAGTAAGGGGAAACACAAAACAAAATTCCAACACCTGTCAAGCCTGACTGACCACCAGCAGCCACCAGCATCACTCTCTATATCCTGCTTATTTTCATCCTTAAGAATCAAGGAGATAGGGGTCCTGTTTCAATCTTTTGCATGTAGTCAGCCAGTTTTCCCAGCACCATTTACTGAATAGGTTCTACTCTCCCCAGTGGTAGGTGGTGGAGCCCTTGTCGAAGATGAGTTGGTTGAGAAATTGAGGTTTTGCTTCTGGAATCTCAATTCTATTCTATTGATCTATATGCCTGTTCCTATACCAATACCAAGCATATGACCCCGCAATCCCCCTACTGGGAATATACCCTGAAGAACTCAAATCACTCTATAAAAAAGATACCTGCACACGTATGTTTATCGCAGCGTTGTTCACAATAGCAAGAACCTGGAAACAACCATGCTGCCCATCAAAAGAGGACTGGATTAAAAAAATGTGGTACATATACACGATGGAATATTATGCAGTCATAAAAAAGAACCAAATCATGAATTTCGCAGCAACCTGGATGGAACTAGAGTCTATAATACTGAGTGACCTCTCACAGAAACAAAGATTCGAGTATCACATGTTCTCACTCATATAATGGACCTTGAACATCCAATGTAATACTATAAGAAAATGACTGACGGTACTGGGAAACTATGGGAGGGGTGGGATTAACAGTCGCAAATATCTGTCTGGGGATGGGGAAACACCTCTTATCAACAGGGTGCCTGAATGAAACGTAATTGTACACCTAACCCTTAACTGTACCCCACAAAACCATAATAAAAAATATTGATTAAAAAAAAAGAATCAAGGAGAAATGAGATTTCAGCCACCACTCAATTCGGAGGTAGCCTGACAGATTCGAACCACCCAGGGGACACGGAAATGTGCTAGCCTGACACACAGCTAAATTCATTAGGACTCTCTTACGCATTTTCTCAGCCTTAACACAAAAATTAAGCCCCTATTCTAGCTACCTTAAACTCTTCCCTCTTACTTCCAATTAACTTTGTTCTTCTTTATCTCGAACCAGAACTCTTAGTCTCTCTTTCTTTTTGGTACCCTCTTAAACTTCTTATTACGACATAAAATCATCTACTTCTCTAATATTTCTCTGTTGCAATAAAACCTGGTGGTCCACTAAGAACTTTATTTTTCCAGGAGTTCCTGCAAAACAAAACTGCCCTTAGATGGTACCCAGAGACCCTCAGGATTGCCACACACATATACACAGGGTTTGGGTTATAAGCTCTTTGTCCTTTAATCTCTGTTGTCTTCACAATACCAGTCAGACACTTAGATTACTATTATTTAAGTATAAAATCAAGCAAAACAAACAAAGCAATCATGTTGGGCTCATGCCATTTAGTGGTGCTACTTCACTTCTTAAAATACTTTATCATCTACCAAGACTAATATATTTGAATAGATCTAACAATATCACAAATTAAAGATCTTGAAACATGGATCACAGTATTTCTGCCCACCCCCAAGAACAGACTTGATCTGTCTGATATACCAACCCCAGAACAGAGTCTATCTTTTCCTAGGTCTGCTCATCTCTTCAGCTCTGGATATACTTGCCATATCCATCATCTTTTCAAAATGCTGAGTTTCCAAAGTTTCAATAATTTCTGGACCGACAGTCTTTTGATACCATTAAATACTCCCCCCCCCCCTTTATCTGTCAGCTTGCTTTTGGCTTGATGTTCTACTCTATGCAGTTTGAAGTCTCTGGTTAATCTATGAACTATTATTTTACTGGTATTCTCATTATGTTCTTATGATATCTCCCACACAAAATCCTGTTAAAAATTAGCCAGGATTCCAAGTCATTCAACCCTTCTGCAGAGAATCAATGCAAGTAGTAGACTGATTGTATTATGGTGCATACCAGTCTATTATCTGTGTTCTGTCTCACTAAATAGTCCTCAAGAAGACTGCTTTTGCCTATTTAACTTCTCTCAACTCTCTACAATTATTATTTTTTATTTTATTTTATTTTTTGAGTCAGAGTCTCTGTCTCTGTCACCCAGACTAGAGTTCAGGGGCACACTAACTGCCACAGCAGCCTTGACCTGCTGGGCTCAGGCGAACCTTCTGCTTCAGCCTTCCAAGTAGCTGGAACTACAGGCATGGGGCCACCCAGTTAATTTCTTGGTTTATTGTACAGACCACATCTCACCAAGTTGCCCAGGCTGGTCTCAAACTACAACTTTAAAAAAAAAAATTTATTTCAAAAGTTTGAGTTTTCCAATTCCCAGCTAAATCTGATTATGACGACATTTAAAAAAATAAACAGAGGACAATAAAATTTAAAATGAAAAATTGTTTCAAGCCGGGCTCGGTGGCTCTGCCTGTAATCCTGTGCTTTTGGGAGGCTGAGGTGTGTGGATTGCCTGAGCCTGTGGCTTCGAGACCCGCCTGGTCAACTTGGTGAGACCTCATCTCTACAATAAATAAAAAATTAGCCGGACGTGGTAGCGCACGCCTGTAGTTCCAGCTACTTGGAAGGCTGAGGCGGAAGGATCGCGGGAGCCCAGCAGGTCGAGGCTGCGGTGGCAACTGAGTGAGACTCCAACTCAAAAAAAAGTTTCAAATTCTAGCCACTAAATCTACAAAACTATATGCACCTTCATACACCCCCTTTTTTCACCCATATACTCCTTGTACAAATTTTCCTCTTTCCTAATGTAATTTTTCTACATGTGCTGTGCAAGTAATCAGTTCCCCCATCCCCAAATACCTAATATTAACATGATTTCTTTGTGTTTCAACTACCCCTGTCTACTGGTATTATTTGAATCACATGTTACTTATTATCTTAAAAGCATAGTGATCAGTAACAACAATAACAATTCTTTGACCTGTTAATTCACTATAAATTTATTTAATGATTGCAATTTGCTGAAGAATTAGTTATAAGGATACATTTATCAACACAATTTTAAAAAACTCGCCCTTCTTTCACAAAAGCAAAATAAATAATTGTATAGCAATTTAGAAGGTAAGTTTTATTTTTAAAAAAATCTGGAAAACAGAACAAAGAATGACAAAGGTTGAAGAAGAATGCATTATTTATATAAGATCATGAGAAAATAACCTTTAAGAAAAGACTTGAAAAGTTCAGGGAATGAACCAAGAGGATATCTTGAGGAAGGGAATCCAAAGTGGTTGGAACAGCAGGTACAAAAAGAATAAGCACACTTGATCAGTTTAAAGAACAGCAAAGAAGTGACTGTAGCTAATGAAGAGTAGACAAGTGAGAGAGAGGAGAAAATAAAGTCAAAAAAGCAATAGGACAGGAGCTTGTAAGCCATCATGAGGGTGTTGACTTTTGCATTGAGTGAATGGAGAATCATTGGATATATTGACCAGAGGAGTGCCCACGACTTACTATGTTTAAACAGATCACTTAGACTTTTGTGTAGGGAATATAATGAACATGTGTAATGGTAAAAGCCTTGAGAACGATTAGGAGGGTTTAGCAATGGTAGAGCCAAAGATAATAAAAACTAAGACTAGAGATAGACAGTGGTAAGTAAATGTATTTTAGATTTTGTAGATGCGTCAAGTAATTAGCTAATGAATTGAATACAAAATCTATGAAAAATAGATGAGTTCAGGATGATGTTAAAATTAGGAGTCAAAATAATTCCAAGACAGGGCCATTATACATCATAATGCAGATTTCTACAGGAGAATATTTGATGGGTGAGATTAGGTGTTCACTTTTGTATATTTTGATATATTGATCATCAAGAGGAAACATTCAATAAGAAATTGAAATGCATAGATACATGATTGCATGCATGATGTTCATAGAAAATGGAAATTTAGGGTTCTAAGTGTATAGATGACATTTGAAAGTCATTAGTCTGAGTTAAATCACTAAAGAAACGAGTACAGAAATAGAAAAGTTATAAGAATCGCATACTATGTGATTCAAAGGATTACACTGTTAAAGCATCAAAGAAGACTAAGAATAAGAGAATATTAAGGGAGTAAGAAAGTTTAAAAAACTGTGAAATTCAGGAAGCAAAATGAAAAAAATTGAGGGGGGGAAAAGCAGTGACTAATTTTGGAAATGCCATTAATGGGTTGGTATGATTAGGAATCAAAATTGACCCTTAGATATAATAGATTGAAGATCCCAGCACCTGGATTGAAACATTTGCAGGAGATGGGATCAAAACCTGAACTGAGAAAATTATATGACAGAGTAAAAGGAGAGAAATCTCCTTCAACTGATGAAATAGGTAAAAAAAAAAAAAAAAAAAATTGGAAAGTTTTTTGTAAAGAAGCAAAGAAATAGTAAGGAACCTATTAGAATAGAAACTGGCTGTCCTATGGCCATAAGAAATATCCATCAGAATCAGATAAGTGAAATTTGAGAGATCAAGAACACATTGCCTTGATAGACATGCTTTTGCAAGCCATTAAATCTCTATATCCCAGTCTTCTGGCTGTCCCCCAAAATCTAGGGTATGTGTATGCTCTCCAATAAACTTTCCACTAAGACACACCAATCACCAAAAGGAAAAAAACAAACCAACAGCCCCTTTAAAAAGTGGGCAAAAGACATGAATAGACACTTCTCAGAAGAAGATATACGGGCAGCCAACAGACACATGAAAATGTGCTCAGCCTCACTCAGTATCAGAGAAATGCAAATCAAAACCACATTGAGATACCACCTAACCCCAGTAAGAATGGCCATAATTAAAAAAACAAACAACAACAGATGCTGGCGAGGATGTGGAGAAAAAGGAACTCTTCTACACTGCTGGTGGAAATGCAGACTAGTGCAACCTCTATGGAAGACAGTGTGTCGATTTCTGAAAGAAATTGACCTTCCATGTGACCCAGCAATTCCCCTATTGGGAATATACCAGGAGGAACTAAAATCATTCTGCAAAAAAGATACCTGCATACGTATGTTTGTTGCAGCTCTATTCACAATAGCAAAAACATGGAACCAACCATGTTCCCCATCGAAGATGGACTGGATACACAAAATGTGGTACATATATACAATGGAATATTATGCAGCCATAAAGAAGGACAAATATATGGACTTCACGGCAACTTGGATGAATTTGGAGTCGATCATACTCAGTGATCTATCACAGAAACAAAGAACAGAGTACCATATGTTTTCATTCATATGCAGACATTGAACAATTATAATACTATAAGAAAGCGTTTGGCAGTAATGGAAACTATCAGGGGACGAGGGAAGGATTGGCAGTGGAGGGAAACTGCTAGGGGAGAGAGGGGCATACCTCATCAAGAAGGGTACCTGCATAATCTATGTTTGCATACCTCACCCTGAATCGTACCCCACATCTTTATAATAAAAAAAAGAACAGCCTCAAATGAGACGTCTTTAGAAAATACCAAGCTGCTTGCATTCCAGAAAAATCCACCAAATTCTGATCACCGACAAGCCTACAAAAGCTCAGCTGTCTTCTGTGCTCACAGAGACAATATCTAACAAGCAGAGTTGTCTATTACTATAACAGGCAGTCTTGTGATTTTCTATTTCAGATATTGATTGGTGGCCTCATCACAATTTGATACCTGTTCTTCTTGCTATTAATATATTTATCTATTCAGTCAGCATGCTTGTAAAAGATATCTACCCTTGGTGCTTCCATATTTTTACATTCTCTTCCCTCTAGTACTAGGTTTTGTTTAGTATATGTACTAGGTTTTCTTTACAACTACTGCATTTTTAATGAAATTGCCTTTGTTCTTTATAAGTGTTCTTCAAACCGGGTTAGGGAGAACCCCTGGTGTACAAAAAGACCTTCCAAGGAGTTTATCCCAGCATGAAGGTCTTTAAAGGAATCAATTTTTAAACTTTCACATCTATTTGTGCTTACTCTTTTCTCAATTTCTCTGCTTGAGAAGGCCCCAGGAGTAACCCTATCTTCACCTTACTAAACGAAGCCTTATGTCTAACTCTTCCTGAGATTTAATTGGATACATTTCTCAAGAGGTAAAACCTTCAAACAAAAGAGCAATTTTAAATTTTGATGTTTGAGAAGAATATTCTTCCAAGTTAACCTAAACTTTGACGTGGCTTGAATTCTTTCCCTGTGTCATATGTATGCAGGATGAAAGGAAAGTATGACATTAGAGATGGAACAGTTTGACCTGTGTTTGAATATTTTGAGTAAACACACATGTTAGGGTAAGGAAGAAGGATTTTACACAATTTTCATTTTGAGTTTGCCTTTTCAACCTCTAGAATTACAAAAGATTTCATGACTTCTGAGGGGTAATTCTGAAATAGTATATGATAAAGTGAAAAATGTTGGAAATGGTTTTTAGTAGTCAATTTCTCTCTTTATTTATCTTTTATTTATATTCTTGCTAGACTAGTCCCAACAGAATATGTTGCTGTTTTATGGTAACTAGTAAACCAAACATTAAAAGAATTTCTGCAAGTTTCATACATAATAGAAGCCCATACTTTTTGTTTGTAATTTTTATAAATTAATGTCACTCTAGCAATAAGTATTATTTATACATGAATACATAAAATAATTAAAAGAAAGTCCTATCAAGCCCATTTTTAGTATACTTCTTTTATAATTTTGTTTATTATTTTAATCAATTCTTAATATAATTCTATTTGCATTACCCTTTAAAAATATTTCTAATGATAATTTAACTCTAAAGATGTTTGAATAAGTTTAAAGTTCAAGAAACACTTTTCAATATATTAAATTTCAGTTTACATACTTTTTATAAAGTCATGTAATAGGATGCTCAGAAACTGACAAGCAAAATAATATATGTTATAATGGGGAAAAATACTGTGGCCTAGAGGTATAGCATCAGGAGTTCAAAAAGAAAAATGAATAACTCAGAATCTTTAGCTTAAAATTAATTCATGTAGTTTAAAAAAGAAACTATGATGAAGATAAACCACAATAGCAATAGTTTACATATTTCTAATAAAATTTAATTTTAGAGCAGTTTTAAGTTCATAACAAAATTAAGTAGAAACTAGAGTTTCTATATACCCCCATATTATTTGTTATGCAACATTTCAAAAAGACAGAAATAATGTAAATTAATGAATACATGCACATATTTTAAAAACAGAAAAAATATACAAAAGTACAAAAATAAAGTGGTTAACTAAATTTTTCCAACCCTCAGAGAAAATTACCATTAAAACTTTATTCTTTAAATTTTTCTATGTTTATATAGACATATGTATTTAATTGATTTTATACTCTACATAATATCACTTGGGATTTTTTAATTAATAATCGTAATTTTCCATGCTAACACTTTGTCAGTTTCCAATACCCATTCTATATCTATATTTCTTCAATTGTCCTAAAAGTGTTCATTCTTTTAACAGCTTTTTTTTTTTGTCCCAAACAGTATCGAATTCAGTACAGCATCAGATTTTATAGTAGCATGTTTTTAAGTTTCCAGTCAATGCATCTCCTACAATAAGACTGTCAAATAAAATTAGGATGTATAATTAAATTTGAATTTATAGTAAACAGTAATTAATATTTTCTTATAAGTATACCCCAAATATTAAAATAGATATTACAACATTTAGAAATGCTAGGATTATATTTCCTTTTGATTGCTATTATTACTGTTATTATTTTAGTGCTACAAATGTACAAAAAGCATGCTTATATTTATTTTACACAATTTGGCTCAACGTTTTACTTTTTAAATGGTCAAAGTAATTGTATATCCAGTCCTCATTATTGTTGTCTATTTTTAGTAATTAATTGGCTAAAATGTCAATGCCAGGTAATTTATTAAGGTTTTTCCATTTCTATAGAATGTGTGTGTGTGTGTGTGTGTGCATGTGTGTGTGTGTGATCCTTACTTAGCTGGATTTTTTAATTAATGCATATGTATATTTATATTTTATTTTATTATAGAGATGTGGGGTACAAGTAAGTATTAACTATACAAGTAGGCTGCATGCAGGTAAAATGTGGGTCCCCAGCTGACCCTCACTTTTACTGGTTTAGGATCAGGTACGCTTTGTGTTGTTCGAGCCCTCCCCACTTCCTCCCATGGCAGTGCCCAGTGACTGCCAATCCCTCCCTTTTACTAACGTGACAGGTTTTCAGGACCCACTTACAAGAGGGAGCAGGTGGGATTCAGTTTTGTTTCTGTGATAGATCACTAAGTATGATGGTCTCCAACTCTTCCAATTTGCTGCAAAGTCCATGATTTTGTTCTTCATGGTTGCATAATACTGCATCACGTATACATACATTTTCTTCATCCAGTCCATTTTGATGGGCAGTAAGGTTAGTTACATGTTTTTGATATTGTAGATAGTGCTGCTATGAAAATGTGTGGGCAGGTGTCTTTTTTGTAGAGTGATTTATGTTCCTCTGGGTATATTCCCAGAAGAGAGATTGCGGAATCATATGGAAAGTCAGTTTTTAGTTATTTAGGAATCGTCCCACTGCTTTCCATAGAATTTGAACTAGTTTGCAGTTCCACCAACTGGATGCAATTCCTTTTCTCTGCGCCCACATGAGTATCTGTTGTTTTTGATTTATTAACGATGGTCATCCTTACTAGAGTTAGGTAGTATTTAATTGTGATTTTGTTTTGCATTTCCCTGATGATTAATAAAGCAGAGCATTTTTTCATATATTTGTTGGCTGCTTGCATCTTTTTTGGAAAAGTGTCTGTTCATTTCTTTTACCCACTTTATAAAAGGTTGTTTTCTTTCTTTCTTTTTTTTTTCTATCAGTTTGTTTAAGTTCCTTGTAGATTCTGGAGGTTAGGTCTTTGTCAGATATATAGTTAGCAATTTTTTTCTCCCATTCTCTCTTGATGCTTGTCTTTTGCTATGCAAAATCTTTTCAATTTGATGAGGTCTCATTTATCAAATCTTAACTTTTATGGCATTCGCTTTTGGGGATTTTGTCAAGGATTAGTTGCCTACTCTGATGTGCATAACTGTATCCTAGACTTGCTTCTAGGATTCCTATAGTTTGGGGTTTTACATCTAGATCTTTGACCCATTTAGTGTTGAACTTTTTATATGGTGATAGATAGGGATCCAGTTTTATTCTTCTGCTTGTGGTTAGCCAGTTTTCTCAGTACCATTTGCTGAACATGGTCTCTTTTCCCCAGTGGTTTCTATGGGTGGCCTTGTCAAAGATGAGTTTGTTGAGAGATAGAGTTTTTGCTTCCAGAATTTCCATCTTGTTGTATGGCCCAATGTGTCTATTCTTGTACCAGTACCAGGCTGCTTTGGTTACAGTAAACTTCAGGTAAATTTTAAAGCCTGAAAGTGTGATAACTCCCACTTTGTTCCTTTTACTGAGGATTGTTTTGCCTATCCAGGCTCTTTTTGTTTTAATATGAATTCCTGTTCTGTCTTTTCCAGGTCTGAATAAAATGATGTTGGCAATTTGATGGATATTGCATTGAATCCGTAGGTTACCTTGGGTAGGATGGACATCTTAACAATACTGATTATTCCAATCTATGAGCATGGATATGCAAAACAATGTTTTCCATTTGTTTGTGTCGCCCTTTGTCTCTTTGAGCAGTGTTTTATAGTTCTCCTTGCAAAAGTCTTTCACTTTTCTGATAGGTGGATGCCAAAGCATTTCATTTTGTGTGTGCGTGGCTACTGTGAATGGAATTGTGTTTTTTGTTTGGAACTTTTTCTGTTTGTGGTTGGTTTACAGAAATGCTGTTGTCTTTTAAACATTGATTTTGTACTCCAGGACTTTACTGAAGTAAGTTATTAGTGCAAGGAGGTTTTTAACAAACTCTTTAGGAGTTTCAAGGTATAGAATCATAACATCCACAAAGAGGGATAGCTTGACTTCCTCTTTTCCTATTTGGAAACCCGATTTCCTTCTTTTGCCTGATTTCTCTGGCTAGGATTTCCAGTACTATGTTGCACAGGAAGGATGAGAGTAGGCATCCTTGTCTAGTTCCTGTTCTTAGGGGGAATGCTTCCAATTTCTGCCTGTTGAGCGAGATGTTGACTGTGAGTTAATTTTAGATGGTTCTCACAGTTTTGAGGAATATTCTTTCTATGCCTAGGTGCTCAAGAGCTTTTATCAAGAATGAGTGCTGGATCTTGTTGAGTGCTTTTTCTGCATCTAATGATATAATCATGTGGTAGTTGATTTTACATCTGTTGATGTGCTGTATTATGTTTATAGTCTTGTAAATATTGAATCATGCCTGTATCCCAAGAATGAAGCCCACTTGGTCATGGTGGATAATCTTTGAAATGTGTTATTGGATCTGATTTGCTGCAATCTTGTTTAGAATTTTAGCAACTCTGTTCATCAAGGAGATTAACCTGTAATTCTCTTTCCTTGTTTGGTCTTTGCCAGGTTTGAGTATCAGTATGATGAGTTAGCGAACATTCCATCCTTCCCAATTGCCTGGAATACTTTCAGTAAGATTGATATTAGCTCCTCCTTTTATATCTTGTAGAATTCAGCTGGGAAACCATCAGGTCTAGTACTATTTTTTGTAGGTAGGTTTCTAATGACTTAGTTAATTTCCAGGTTTGTTACTGATCTGTTTAGAGATTTGATTTCTTCTTGTTTCAACCTTGGAAGGTTGTGTGATATCTGAAAGTGCTCTATTTCCTTTAAGCTTTTAGACTTTCTAATTTATTTGCATGCAGGTTTTTGTAGTAATCTCTGATAATCTTTTAAATTTCTTCAAGGTCAGTTGTGACTTCACCTGTTGTGTTTCTAATTGTCTTATCTTGACTTTCTCTATCACTCTTTCTCTTTCTCTTTTTTCTTTCTTTCTTTCTTTTTTCTTTTTTGGTCAATCTGACCAGGGGACTGTCAATTTTATTTATCCTCAAAGAACCAACTTTTTGTCTTGCTGATTCTTTCTATATTTTTGTCTTCTATGTCCTCCAACTCTGATTTTATCTTGGTGACCTGGATTCTTTTACTGATGCTAGGATTTAGTTTGCCTTGCTTTTCCAGCTCCTTTAGGTGTGATATTAGGCTGTCTACTTGTGCACTTTCTGTTTTCCTGATTTGTACATGCAGTGCTACACATTTTCCTCTTAACTCTGATTTCATTGCATCCCAGAGATTCTGGTAAGATGTGTCTTTGTTTTCATTTGTTTCTAGAAATCTTTTTATTTTTGTCTTGACCCAGAAGTCATTCAATAGCATGCTGTTTAGAGTCCATGTCTTTGTGTGTTTTGGAGGGATCTTATTGGTGGCAATACTTATTTTTGTTTTTCTGTGATATGAGAAGATTTATGATATTATTTCCATTTTTAAAAATATACTCATGCTGGGTTCGGTGGCTCAGCCTGTAATCCCGCGCCTTTGGGAGGCTGAGGTGAGTGGATTGCCTGAGCCTGCAGGTTCGAGACCC
>NW_007253107.1:248324-251743 GCF_000164805.1 Carlito syrichta
AAAAAAAAAAAAAAAAATTACTCATGCTTAATTTATGCCTGAGAATGTGATCAATATTGGAGAATGTTCCATGTGCTGATGAGTAGAAAGTATACGTTATACTTGTTGGGTAAAGTGTTCTGTAAATGTTTATTAAACCCATTTGATCAAGCATTGAGTGGAGGTTTCAGATCTCCTTGTTGGTTTTCTGCCTCGATGATCTATCTAGAACCATTAGTGGTGTATTTAGGTTTCCTACAATAAGTGTATGAGTCAGTGTCCTCTTTTAGTTTGTTCAGTTGTTGTCTTATAAAACCTGGTGCTCCTATGTTAGATGCATATATGTTGAGAATAGATATTTCTTGCTGGCAGATTGAGCCTTTTATCATTATGTAGTATCCGCCCATATTTTTTTTAATTTTTGATGGCTTGAAGACTGCTTTGTTGATATTAAAATAGCTATACCTACTTTCTTCTGTTTCCCATTAGCCTGAAAGCTCATCTCCCAACCTCCAACCTTGAGTCTGCATTTTGTTTTTTCTCTTTTTTTGCAGTGAGATGAGTTTCCTGGATGTAGCTGATTCTTGAACTATATATGTTGTTGCTGCTGTTTTTTCTTTTGTTTTTCTTTTTTATCTAGCTTGCCATTCTCTTCCTCTTCAGTGACACATTGAATGCATTCAAATTCATTACTGATATGTAAGAATGCATCCGTGTTATAGGGATCCCATGTGGTTGCTTTGTTTCCTTTTAATCTGTGTGTTTTCATTTTGGGGGTGTTCTATAGGATCTATTGACTCTGTGTTTGCCTGTACTTTTTTGGTGTGCAAGGCTGTACTTTTTTTTTCCCCCTGTGCTCAACACCTTCTCAAATGTCTCCTGTAGGTCTGGTTGGAGTTGGTATATTTTCTTAAGGATTGCATTTCTGGGAAGGATTTTAATTCTCTGTCACTGATGAAGCTTAGCCTGACTGGCTAGGAAACTCTTGTTTGGAATTGCTTTAAAGATGTTAAAAATTGGACTGCAATCTCTTGTGTTTCTGCAGATAAGTCTGGAGTGATTATGATGGGTTTCCCCTAGTAGGTAGTCTGGACTTTCTAGCTTGCTGCTTTAAAGAATTTTTTCTTTTGTGGCTACTTTTTGAAGGCAAATTACTCTGTGTCTTGGTAAAATTCTTCTCATGTAATATGTGGCAGAGTTTCTCAGGGTCTGTTGCACTTAGATGGTCATCTTTCTAGCAAAACAGAGGAAGTTCTCTTGAATGGCCTCAGGGAGTATTTGCTCCATGGTGTTTTTAACTTCCTCTTTCTGTTGGGGGGTGTGTGTGGGGGTGGGGTGGGGGGGTGGTGGTGGTGGTGGTAAATAATCAAGTGTAGGTTTGACTTTTTGGAAAAGTTAGACATATCTCAGAGGCTTTCTTCCTTCTTTTTGGAAATTTTAAAAAATCTTTTTAGCAGACCGTGTTAATTCTATATTTTGGTCTTCAGGTCTGAGATTCTTCCCTCTGCTTGGTTGACCCTGTTCCCAATACTTGTTACTTTGTTCTTGATGGGGCTCTTTATTTCCATTATTTTTGAATTTCCATTATTTCTGAGTAGGTTTTTCTGAAGTTAGCCACCTCCCTTTTTACTTCCTGTACAATTTCTTTTAGTTTTGTTTCAGGTTTCTCTTAGTTTCTGTCGACATATGCTATCCATTCTCTGATTTCTGTGGCTGGCAGCTGACACAGATCACACTGGGGAGTTACCATTTTTTGTGCTCTGTTGACAACTTTTCTGTGAGCCATCTCTTTAAAATTCTGAGAGTTGGATTTTCTTTGTCTTTCCTCATTTATCTCAGTGAGCAAAAGAGGGAGCTCCATCTTGCAACAAGTTCTGTTATTGTAGGTTCTCTCTTCACTGTTAAACTTGTCAGGCTAGGTTCTCCACCTCCTGTTATATGTGATTGATAGCTGGTGCCAGGGAGGGGGGAGGATGACTGGATTCATCCCCTCCTGGAATCACTTACCCTCCTCCTTTTCCTGGGTAGTCTCAGCTTGTGGTAGTGGAATGGGGCATGCAGATTCCTGCCTACCTTTTTGTTTTTTGTATGATCAAGGAGACCCTGCTGGTTGTGGGGAGATTCTCCCCTCAAAGCCTTCTCAGGGTGCTTCCATTAATCAGGGGCTGGATCCCTACTCTCTATCCTGCCCTGCAGGAGAGACACTGATCTGTTGCTCCACCAGGTGCCAGCGGTGGACATGTCAGTCAGATTCGCACCACAGAGAGGGCCCTTCATGTGGGAACCTCTCCCCATTCCACCTGGGCTCTGGTGCTTACCACTCCTTCCTGATCAGGTTTTCTCCTTCATGAAGTTGTCTTGTACACTGCAGGAGGAAGTGAACCAATTCTCCACTCACCCTCTCTGAGCAGATCTTCCACTTTGGCATGCACCTGGTGCCCAGTGTTTGTGCAGAACAGGGAATGGAGCACATGGTATCCCATACCTACTGTTTCTTTCTGGAGTGTGTGTGCTCAGAAAGACCTTGGCTGAGTTCACAGAGATCAACCCGTTTGAAAGTGCTCTGGGTAACTCCATCTAAACCCTGCTATTAGTCTTTCTAGTGAGAGAGGCGCAGTCAGGCCAGACAGAGAAAGCTCTTTTTCTAGAGAGCCTTGTTGCTTAATAAACCCCTTCTTTCACTCATCCTTTTTGTGACCGTGCTCCTTAATCTTCTTAGTCATGGGACAAGAATCTGAGGTTGCTAGTCTAGAGGGTCTGGAGGAGCAGTTAACACCTTCGGGAACACCCCTGCACCACCCCCATTATATCACTAGTCATTGAAACTGTGGTTAATGTAATTAAGAACATCCTCTTAAGCCAGGATGGTTTGTTCAAAGGAACTTTTGTCATTTGAATGCAGACACAGTAGCTTAACTAAGTGTCCTAACTTAACCTAAGCTTATTATGATATCATTAGCATGACATTAGTATTGCGGTTTTACATGCGCCCCTCCAGTGGGCTTTTCTGTGGTACTTAGGGGTAATAATCAAGATGGAGTAACTTTGGGCAAGGACACACATACTCAGTAAAGCCTGAGACTAGGAAACAGCTAGGAGGGTGAGAGGTGGGCAAGATGCAAATGAGAACAATGCCCCTAGAAGGAAGAGAGCAAAACCCAGAACACTCCCCCACTGCAGGTAACCCATTTCAGGCTCCCTCTCTTTTTCTAGAGAGCTTTGTTGCTTAATAAACTCCTATCACTCATCCTTTTTGTGATCATGCTCCTTAATCCTCTTGGTCATGGGACTAGAATCTGAGGTTGCTGGTCTGAGATGACAGCAGAGTTAAAAACTCCTGCAACAAGCCGGGCTCAGTAGCTCAGCCTGTAATCCTGCGCCTTTGGGAGGCTGAGGTGAGTGGATTGCCAGAGCCCGCGGTTCGAGACCACCTGGGCAGC
>NW_007253107.1:251900-260326 GCF_000164805.1 Carlito syrichta
CCACTGCACTCCAGTCTGGGTGACAGAGTGAGACTCCAACTCAAAAAAACAAAAACCAAAACAAAACAAAACAAAAAAACTCCTGCAACATTATGTGTGAGCAGCATAGATCTACTGCTCCATGGTGGTCATCTTGGCTTTGCTCAACATGTATTTTTCAATCAACATGGATTCAAGGCCTATATATTTTCTACATTTTTTTCATGATTTGAAATTTCTGTCAATTGCTGTCCCTCCTTGCATTTGGATGGAAATAATGCCATGTGTCATGTTTGCTCTCTCTGAAAACTTTGTAGAACTTGCTGCACTGTTTTCTGACCTCAAGTGTGCTATCTATCGGATGTTTCTCCATTTGTTTAAGAACAAATATGCCTGGGAGTCTTACCTCTGCATGAAAATTTGGTCAACACACTAGGCTTTTCTTTGGTGTTTGCAAGTTAAGTACATAAACACCTTTCATAATGATTAATGTGTATCTGTGTGGAGGACACCAGATGTAGTCTGACATTTCATCAGTTGCCCTACTTACTAATGACCCTACCCACTACATTCTTCATTCCTGATGGGCAGTCTTTCTGAATGTTTTCCTATGTCAGTGTGGATACACACACAGACATGTATGCACACGCATTCATGCACACACACACACACACGAAACTTCAGTCCACAGTATTGTGACATGATCAATCCTTTATTTTCTATACTTTTGTCAGAGAAATCTCAATACATCCGGAATGACTGTTTTAGATAAAGACGAAGGTCTCTACCTTTGCTCCTGTAATTCTTCCAAGTTATTTTGCTTCTCTATGGGAACTGAATGTTTTGTACTCTATATTATTCACCTGAAAATCTAAATTTGAGAAAATGTGTATCACATCTCAGTTTTTGCCAAATATTTGCTGTACAGTTCATTTTTTAAAAAATTATAGTTATTTAAAATCTAGTTTACATTTAGAATGTTTTCAATGGTTTTTAAATAAATAAAATGGTGCAAAATATCCTTATATTGAGTTTTCACTGCATTTACTTTTGATATTATTATACTAATCATACAAGAAACAAAATATTGTATTAAAAATTAATAATCTCACCCCAGTTCAGTTCTTCTGACCCATCCACATCATTACGTGTCCTTTCGCTTTATTTGTGGTAACAGAAGTAAGTTTTATCCTTTTCTGTGCATATATTTATTTATGCTCACACACATAGCATTAGTATATATAAAAATATATTTAATGATTTTTAAGAAAACAAGAAAGCACTGTAAGCTGTATACTATAAACATGAGTGCATACCTATATCTGGCATATCTCTATATTGCTAGATATGCATATCTAATTATTTTTAATATAGCCTTATAAAGCTGAGAGAATTATTAGTGAGCTGATGTAGCAAAAACATCTATTGAAACTCTGTGTAGTACATCAACAACATATTGTACTTTTTACTCAGTTTATAAGAAAGTCACAGTCAATTTCAGCTCTGCTTCTTGCCGATCGCTTGCATGTCTGTTCCAAGCATTGTCTCATGACATGAACAAGTCTGAAGGGTGAACCCCTAAGATATGGAGGCCACCCTATGGTGGTAGTTTTCATCTGTCTATTTTTTTCCACAAATTCTATCTGTATGTTTGGTAATCTATAGACTGAATTAAAAATTTAATCACCATTAGTACACCCTATAGAAATCCATATAACAAAAAGAAAGTGTGGTTAATTTGTGCAGTTCACCTTTCTAAATTTGGCCAGAAAACAGTGGTTTATCATCTATGACTCCATTTTTCTCTTACTCATTCTATCAATCCCTTTCTTATATTCAGTACCACAGAGAGTCACAGCTTTTTAAATTTGAAAACTCTAAGTATTTTATAAATAACCCAGATATTTTAATATGTAACTATGGACATTGTACTTTTTTTATGTTGACAGCTTTTGTTAGTTAATTTAAACAGATTTGTATATATATGTTTGTATATGTATTTTTATCTTTAGTTGATAGTAATTATAAAAAGTAATTATATTTTCTTTACATTAATTCCACTTTAATTTAGAAACACAATTGACATTCTTTTTTTTTTTTTTTGAGCCGGAGTCTCACTCTGTCGCTCAGACTGGAGTGCAGTGGCCGCTCCTGGCCACCGCAGCCTTGACCTGCTGGGCTCCAGCAATCCTTCCGCCCCAGCCTTCTGAGTAACTGGAACTACAGGCGCGCGCTACCACGCCCGGCTAATTTTTTGATTTATTGTAGAGATAAGGTCTTGCCAAGTTGCCCAGGCGGGTCTCCAACCCTCGGACTCAGGCAATCCACGCACCTCAGCCTCCCAAAGCACGGGATTACAGGCTGAGCCACCGAGCCCGGCCAACTCTTGACATTCTAACAATTTGATTATTTTTTTTTCCTAGGGTAATAAATGTAAACTGTGGCCCTGGCATTCCAAGGCAGTAATAAAATGAAGATAGAGAAGTAGGATTCATGAAAGAGGTTGATAGGTGAATGAAGTAGAGAAGATACATTTTTCTTTTTTATTAAGTAAATAATTTAAAAATACATAGTTTAATTTTTTGTGTATATCAACAAGAATAAACTGTCATATTGTACACAGTTGATAACAGTGTTAAACAGATTGCTTCCTCATCAAGGGAAAACAAATCACAAAAATGTACAAATGAAAAAAGTAGTGCAAAAAGAAATAAATCAGCAGAATGGACCTGGGGAAAAATTTAGGCTAAAATAACTAAACTCATTGCACATTTATTTTTTATTTAACATGATATCAAAGAGGTTTTTTTAATTTCATTAAATAGTCTATGAGGTTAAAAAATAAGTTGAACATTCAGAAATTTGATTTTAATCAAATTATTTCAGTTAATAGAAAAATATAATTTTCAGATACCTTTATAAATAATTGAATTTTACATTATACAAGTTCTCCAAAATCTAAATATATTTAAAATTATATAGGGATAAAAAGAAATTTCTTAATTTTTCTTTAACAAATATTTATATAAATGTTTATATTCTTATTAACTACTTTCCATTTTAATAAAAATTTTTATTATAAACTTATTTTTTATTCGAGCTGGGTTTTCTAGACTACATCACGTGTATGTACCCACATATACACACAGATGTAATACACATACACAAACATGCATATATGATATTGTTATATGTGAATGAACCACCAATAACGAGCCTGTAAAATGACACATTCTATATTAAATTAGTCAAAAAACCCCCAAAGCATTCTGGTTATTGGTTTTGATCTAGACTATAATACATGCATACAATTTAAATAAACAAATCTGCATTTTTTTATTGGAAAATACATATGATAGCATTACTATAAAAAATATTTATTATAAATTATTCAGTTACCTAATAGCTAGTTTATTCAAAACGTTTAGCTTTTACATGGTTTATGCAATTAAATATGGGTGCCCTTGAATAGGATTTGAAGAGAACCCCTAATTAAAATTTGACATTATTAAATGAACTGATAAGAAAGTTTTATTATATACATCTGGATGTTAGATGACAGAATACATGCAACAATTAGCTGTTACTACTATAATTGATATAATTGCTTTATTTTTTGACTCCCTGAACCCACTAAAAATATGGACAGAAGAATGTGGAAAGTTTTTTTTTCTTTTAATATTGATGTCTTCCTATAAAAAATTATCAGCATCGTTTTTCACAGAACTATAAAGAGCTGTCCTAAAGTTTATATGAAGCCAATAAAAGAGCCTAAATAGCCAAAACAGTCCTCAATTAAAAGAACAAAGCTGGAAGCATTACACTGCCTGACTTCAAACTATATTACCAGGTTGTAGTAACTAAAGCAGCATGGTGCCAGTAAAAAAGGAAATAAAAAAGTCAGATCAAAGGAACAGAATAAAGAACCCAGAACTAAATCCACATTCTACAACCAACCAATCTTTGACAAAGCCGACAAAAGTAAACAATGGAGATAGGCCACTCTATCCAACAAATGGTGCTGGGAAAACTGGTTTGTCAGATGCAGAAGAATGAAACTAGACCTTCATGTCTCAGCATGTACAAAAATTAACTCAAGATGAAATAAAGACTTAAACAAAAGACTGAGCCTATAAAATCCTAAAAGAACCCCTAGGACAGACTCTTCTGACAGTGACCTAACCTAACAAATAATTTATGAAGAAGATCTACAAAACAAATGCAACAAAACCCAAAACAGACAAATGGATCATAATTAAATGAAAGAGAGGCTGCACAGCAAAATACATTATCAACAGAGTGAACGTATGAAATGGGGGAAAATATTTTCAAATTATGCCCACAGACAAAGGACTAATATTCAGAATCTAGAAGGACCTCAAACAACTCAACATAGAAAAAAAATTTCTATCGAAAAGTAGACAAAGGACATGCATAAAAACTTCTCAAAAGAAAACATGTACAGCCAATAAACATATAAAAATGCTCAGCACCACTATTCATCAGATAAATGTAAATTAAAACCTCAATAAGATATAATGTTGCACCAGTCAAAATGACTATATTATTAAAAAGTCAAAGAACAATAGATGTTGGCATGGATGTGAATGGGGAATGCTCATACACTCTTGGTGGGATTGTAAACTACTTCAATCTCTACAGGAAAACATATGGCGATTTTTCAAAGAACTAAAAATAGGACTATCATTTGACCCAACAATTACCCTCCTGGATATCTATCAAGAGGAAAAGTAATCATTATCTGAAAAACATACCTGTACTTGAATGTTCACTACCACACTGTTGACAATAGCAAAGTCATAGAACAAAGCCAAGTGTCCATCAGTGATTGACTGGATAAAGAAAATGTGGTCAATTATATATATTGTGGAATACTACGCAACCATAAAAAAAAAGAATTAAATCAGTTCTTTTACAGCCACATGGATAGAACTGCAGAACATCATCCTGAGTTAACTAACACAGCAACAGAAAACCAAACATTGCACATTCTCATATATATGTGAGTGTGAAAGGGTCATAAAAATGGAAATAATAGACACTGGGGACATTTTTAAAAGGGGATGTCAAGGAGGAGGGGTTAGGGTTAAGAAACTATATATTAGGTACGATGTTTATTATCTGAAGAATGTACCACCTGAAGACCAATTTCCACCAATACGGAATATACCTAAACAAATGTACTAGCCGGGCTCGGTGGCTCAGCCTGTCATCCCGCGCCTTTGGGAGGCTGAGGTAAGTGGATGGCCTGAGCCTGCGGGTTCGAGACCCGCCTGGGCAGCGAGACCTCATCTCTACAATAAATCAAAAAATCAGCCGGGCGTGGTAGCGCAGGCCTGTAATTCCGGCTCCTCGGAAGGCTGAGGGGGAAGGATCGCCGGAGCCCAGCAGGTCGAGGCTGCGGTGGCCGGGAGTGGCCCCTGCCCTCCAGTCTGGGCGACAGAGTGAGACTCCAACTCAAAAACAAAAAAAACCAAAAAAACAAAAAACAAATGTACTTGCTTTCCATTTTTACAAGGTGATATGAAAATTAAATGTGATTTAGAAGCCATGATCTTTTTTGTCATACAGTTCAATGATAGGATGGCATAAAATTGTACTGTTGTAGAATTTCTTTTGATATTATTTTCTGCTATTCAGTAACTATAATTGGTTGTTTTTTTAGAAACAGCTACTTTTATGAAACTTAGTTCTTAACAATGTTGTAAAATAGTTTCTGTTACTTTAAATAGCAAATAAATAATTTTCTGTTGGAGACATTTAAAAGACTTATCTGAATTCCCCAATGTAACTCCGAGTTATTTTGAGGCTAGTTAGAATTGCTTTTAACTCATAAGTTGTTTGATCTTTTTAAAGCATACTCCAGTGCCTTGTTTTAAATTTTTTTCATAATTTCTGGATGTTTTTGATGGAGATATATATATGTGTATATATGTATATATTTTTTTATAATGCAGACTATGTTTTCCATTTTAAAATGTTTATATTTTAGTAATTTGTTTAAAATATAAATTGTTTGTAATGTACTAAAAGTTGTAATCCTACAGGCAATTTTTAAAAATATATAATTTGAATTTTTTAACTTAAGATAATTGGATATTTTAACTTTTAAAAATCACTATTCTAACTTATTTGTGAATATCTGATTTAGTTGCTGCTGTTTTACATGTCATAAAGACAGCAATAACTGCTAGTGGGTTTTACTTTTTAAAGACAGAAAATGACAAATGATGAATTTCTTTTTAAGTTGTTTCTTACCACAATTATTAAATTCTAAAATTATCAGTAAGGCTGCAGTTTGTTGTACAGCTTATAAAAATACAATACCATTGGTAAATGATAATTTGCTTTTGTTGTTTCAAATACTGTTTATTAAATTTCTAAAGCTTCCTTTAAAACAGTAGAGAAAAATTCTTATAATCAAATTTTAGATAAATATAATAAGCAATGATTTTTTCCAAGTAATAATTGTTTTTGAAAAATGAAACTTCTAATGATATTTTTAGTTTTAACTCATTTTAAAGAATGTTTTTGGATGAAGAAAAATGCTGCTTTCAAAATGAGTTTGTGCTTACAAAATGATAACATATGCATGTCCATATTTGTTTGATGTGGCATAAGCTTTGTCAACTTACCGAGTTGACAAAGCTTATGCCACTGAGGACTCTGTCCACAAATAGATTCACACTTTTTAATGAAACTGGGTTAACCAATGTGTTCTTTCTATGAGGTTCCCCCTGCTTGTGTCATGCATATAATTTTAATCTCCATTTACATTCTACTGTACCCTACTGTCTACTTTTCAGCAAGCTGCATCATTTCAACATACCAGCATTAAATATGGAGGGTACTTAAGTAAAATTGAAGAACTTAATGGGTTTAGAATTTAATCCCATATTACTTCTCATTGGCAAGAACTTACTCCTTAGGTAAAATGAAGTTAGACTTACTAAAGATTTTTTGTTAAGATCTGTTTCTAGAATAACATACATGATATTTAATAAAGTGATAAAACAATTTCAAAATCAAATTAAGGGAAATCTATCAATTAACAATCTTTAAACTGGATGAAATTATTCATTCATATATCATAACTAACAAGCCCAGTCTGTACTATATTTTAGTTGGATATTTAAAAAAAATAAAACATATATTTTTAGCTATAGAATAAATGTAATTAGTCATATAGTAAGTGGAGAGCACACATTCATGAAAGTATAATATGTTTCATAATTGCTTAGAATATGATAAAAGCAAGATTATTGATCGTTTACACTAAAGCCATAATCACAATAACAGCACTCCAAAGCTTACCATGTATAGCGATTTTTCACTTCAATCTGTAAGGATTAAGTACTTAACTCTCAAGATTGTAAGGTAGGTATTTTCATTCTATTTTTCTTTTGTAATAAATGACAAGATGGAGGTGCAAAAATGATTTAACTGGCTGAAGTCAAAACTATTAAATAGTAAAGCTAGAAAACAATTCTTAACTCTATGAATATGGATGTTGAAAATTAATAATATGGATAACACAACAAAATAAACACTTTAAAATTAAGTAAATTAAAAAAATAAAAAATAGCAATCTGGATGACACTGAAAATGAGTTTTTGTTTATTTTTGCCATATTATAAATAGATTAATGAATCAAGTATGTCCTTGGCACAAACATATCATAAAAGGAGCAATTAAGTGTGTTTGTAAAAGTTAACAACACAAAATAAGAAACATGAGGGCCAGCATCTGGGTTGTGACAGGAATATTCAGCAAAAAGAATAATCACAGACAGCAAAATCAAACTGCAAAGCCAAGATCAAGATCTAGAGAATCAAGTCCATACCCTGAAAACAATACAATGGAAAGGCAGATAATATTAAGATATTATTTATAAGCTTTCAGTATTTGTTTATTATTTTAAACAAATTTATAATTTTTCTTATTGATTTTGTTTTGCTCAGCATAAAGAAGAAATAATTGTAAGGTTCATTATTTTCTGGACAATGAGTATTAATACATGGCTTAGAATACTCTTGGGAATCTTAGGCAAAAATCATCTGTAATTCTAGAATTCTTGAAGTTCAGAAAGTGATTTGGGCAGACCAGACATATAGATTTTACAAGATATTGTGCAAAAAATTTTTACCAAAGATGTTATTTTATTTTATTTTATTTTATTTTATTTTTTTTGAGTTGGGGTCTCACTCTGTCACCCAGACTGGAGTGAAGTGGCCGCTCCCGGCCACTGCAGCCTCGCCTGCTGGGCTCCGGCGATCCTTCCGCCTCAGCCTTCCAAGTAGCCGGAATTACAGGCGCACGCTACCACGCCCAGCTGATTTTTTGATTTATTGTAGAGATGAGGTCTCGCTGCCCAGGCGGGTCTCGAACCCGCGGGCTCAGGAATCCACTCACCTCAGCCTCTGCTG
>NW_007253107.1:260617-301932 GCF_000164805.1 Carlito syrichta
CATTTCTACAATAAATCAAAAAATCAGCCGGGCGTGGTAGCGTATGCCTGTAATTCCTGTTACTCGGAAGGTTGAGGCGGAAGCATCGCCGGAGCCCAGCAGGTCGAGGATGCGGCGGCCGGGAGCGGCCACTGCACTCCAGTCTGGGTGACAGAGTGAGACTCCAACTCAAAAAAACAAAAACAAAAAAACCCAGTTTTCTGCAAAATTGAATTTATACGAGGCCTGACAATTAGGTTCCTGAACCATCCAAAAAAAAGTGCTACCTCCCTCATTGATGAATATCACTATGGTCACATTTGAAGTACTTCCCTTGGGAAGCTATGCACCGATGTCAGGACCTAGTCCACCTGTCATAGCAATTTTGGAACTCTTTTCTAGAATGGCCACCAGAGCTATTGTCCTATTTTTGAGGTTAGACAATTAAGTTCACGAACTTGCCATTGTTAGTTTATGTTGGCAGCACTGTACAAATAACTGTATTGGAACACCCTCCCTTCTTACCTGATCTGGCCCCCAACTTTTTCTTTACCTGGGGATAAAGGAAATATTGAAAGGAAGATATTTGATGAAATTCAGGAATCAAGGGTTATACAATGACGGCTCTGATGGCCATTCTGGAAAAAGAGTTCCAAAATGACTTTGACAGGTAGACTAGGTGCTAGCAGTGGTGCATAGTTTCCCAAGGGGAGTACTTTGAAGGTGACCGAAGTGATATCAGCAATGAGATATGTAACACTTTTTCTAGAACGAGTTTGCAAACTTAATAGTTGTACTTAAGTCTTATGGATTGCTGTAGTCTGAGTGTTGAAACTTAATTGCCAGTGTGATATTAAGAGATGGGGCATTTCGAATAGGATCGAATCACAAGAGTGGAGACTTGATGAATGGGATAAGCGACATCATAAAGTGGTTGAAAAGAGACCTGAAGCCTTTTCCCCTTCCACTTCTGCTGCTATATGCCAGGTTCAATCCTTTGTGCCCTATTCCGTCATTCAAGAATGCAGCAACAATCTTGGAAGTAGAAACTGGGTCCTCACCTGACACAGAACTTGTAGGTGTCTTGATCTTGGACTTCCCAATCTCCAGATCGATAAGAAAAAAATTTCTCTTTTATAAACTACCCAGTGTGTGGTATTTTGTAATAGTATCCCAGAACAAAATAAGACAGAGATATAGTTTAAAAAGTCAGTTTCATCATAAACTTGTATTGGTTTCCAGTAACAGCAGTTGAAGGTTGAACTGTTCTCGCCTTTCTACTGTGAGTAAGAAAAAAATTATAAATAAAATTGCTTTAAAAAAAAATAAAGGTATTCCCCCTAAGCACTTGTTACCAGGGCTAAATTTAATATATGAACACGAACAGGTCATACTCTGAGGGCACCTACCAATGCTAAGCACATGGGACTTAAGTCCTGCTTCACTTTCAAACTCTGGCATCTTGGTCCCAGAGGAGTTAAAAACAACACCCAGGTTGAAAAATTCGGGAATTTTCTGAAGAACATCCTCACATTCAAAATAGTGCTCTGCTACACTCAGCAGGGTCACTTGCGCCTCCCCATATTCTCCTTTGGTTTTTGTCCTCAGCTCTGCAAGACTCACCTGACCACCAAGGTTTCCACTTCACCTGCATGCCCACGCCAAGATGCTACCAGTTTCTAACTGGCTGCTACTGTCCTGAACTCCAAAGGACTGGTCATATGGTTGGTAATCACTCACTCTTATCACTTTAACTTTTCCTGTGTCTTTAAAGTATCTCTTTTACTGGAGGGTTCTTTTCAGTTTATGAGCATGATTAAGCGTTTTGCATTCTAAAGAATTTCTTCCGTTATTTATTAATCCACTTTATCTGCTATCATCTATAACTTTTCCATTTTTCATAGAAACTTCTCATTAACTCTCTTTTCTCATTCACTTCTCAGCACACTTCAATTCGAGGCTTACCTGCGAAATTTAATATAGCTAAGAGCACCAATGTGCTCCTATTTATCAAATCCAATTATTTATGTTAAAATTTAGGAGTCTAAATTAGCACTGTTTATCATGTCTGCTTGAAATGCTTTATTCTTTCTGGATTTTTTTTTTTTTTTTTTTGAGTCAGAGTCTCACTCTGTCGCTCAGACTGGAGTGCAGGGTCCCCTCCCGGCCCCCGCAGCCTCGACCTGCTGGGCTCCGGCGATCCTTCCGTCTCAGCCTTCCGAGGAGCCGGAATTACAGGCATGCGCTACCACGCCCGGCGGATTTTTTGATTTATTGTAGAGATGAGGTCTCGCTGCCCAGCGGGTCTCGAACCCGCGGGCTCAGGCCATCCACTCACCTCAGCCACCCATAGGCGCGGGATAACAGGCTGAGCCACCGAGCCCGGCGTTATATTGGTTTTCTACTGCTGCTGTAACATATTGCTACAAACTTGAGGGTATAAAACAGCACCCGTGGGTTTTCTCACAGTTTGTGTGGATTAAGAGTCCGAGCACAGCTTTGCTCAGCTGTCTCTCTGATAGAGCCTCATAAGGTAGAAATCAAGGTTTTAGCAAGCTACTTTTCTGTCTGGAGTCTGCATGAAAGAATCTTCTTTCAAATTCACTCAGGCTGTTGGCAGAATTTAGTGCAATGCAGTTGTAAAACTGAGTTTCTGATTTCCTGTCTGATTCACCAGGGATCATTCCCAGGTTCTGGAGATGAACTGTGATCCCTGGCCATGTCCTTGTTTCTCCACCTTCAAAGCGGTAAAAGCAAATGAGTTCTTGAGCTCCAGATTTCTGTGACTTACTAGCTTCATCCTCCCCATCTTTTTCTGCTACTTTTGGGCTCATTCGAACGTGCACTACCTTCTTGGAGAACCCAAGGTAATATTTCAATTTAAAGTTGTCTAATAAGTAATATTTGTTACACATGCGAAGTTCTTTTACTGTTGTACCTAGATTAGGGGTCAGAAATGTGAAGAGACGTCTTGGAATTCTGCTTACCGTATCTGGTCAAATCCCACTCTTCGAAGTGCTGAGGTGAAAAGTGAGAGTTTGCATTTTATGTTGCTTCACAAAATGGAAAGAACAAAGACTGAAGGACTCCTGAGAGCTCATATCATTCTTTTTTGATTCTTTTTTTAAGTATACAAATCTAATTTGTCTAATTTTTTATAATATTAAAAACGTAGTTTTCATAACATACAAACGTCCTTCAAAACCTTTTTATATGCTTTCAAAACAGTTTTATACAAAATAGTTATGAAAAAGAACTTGTTCATTTAGAAAGAACATGAATTATTTATGTCTCACCTTCCAAATGCTATCTATGCCCTAGTCAGCATTTAAGCCATATTCTAGATATTACCTTACCCCCCCAAAATGTACATTTTCTTCCTCATGTTCCCAGATATTCTAACCATGCATCAATATACTCCCTTGTGTATATCCCATCCCATGTAGAGTTTATTGCGACCAACAATTTATTCAGCACTGTTACCGGTCAGAATAAAACTTATTTGCAATCAATGACCATATGTCCCTATCTTCACCTTTTAATTTTTTTGAATGTGAGCATATAGTATTTCATAAGATATGAATGGTAGAAATATAAAATCTGGATCTTGGCTTTGATGCAGTTGCATTCACAAATAAATGATCTCTATATTTAATAGTGAGTGTGAGAAAATAAAAGATATGAAATCCGAGTACCTTAACTGATGTTCTCATAGATGTGGGTAGCATCAAAAATTTATTAAATGACACTGTGAAAATAATGGTACACAAGAAAAGACAAATATTAATCAGCCTCATTTCCAGCTTCTGCTAATGGGTCTAGCTGTTCTTTATTATTTCACATATTGTAAGATTAGTATTAGATAAAATAAAATAAGATCTGCAATTCCATATTGCATGTGTGTGAAAGATTCCTTCAAATAACAGCTGATGTATATGATAATCTCAAACAACCCCATGATGTTGCAACCTACAAGTTGCTGGCGAATGTAAAACATTGGGACACCAAAAATTGAAAAAAAGTTGTTTTTTTTTAAGGTGTTCATAGTCCCTTAAACCCTATGAAGATTGAAAGATGAATCTTCAACTGCCTACTCACATGAGTTTCCTACAGTTCTTTGGTGACATTTTGCCAACCAGGACTTGCAACTTTTTTCTCACCTGCAATTGCTATCTTATCCTTCTGTTCTATCCTTTTTCTTTCAATTGTCAGTTTTTCTCTAGTTGATTCTTTCGTGAGGCAGACAAGAGGATTGTGAGAGAATGGAGCAAGTTGGCAGCCTGTGAGCAGGATTTGTGTGCAAAAAAAAATAGTCAAGTAAATGTTTGGGATACCTGGCCATGGACTCCTTTGGTTGGTTCTAAGATGGTGGTGTGAGGAGAAAGTTATACTTTTCAGCTCCATTCCAGATATTTAGTGCCTCAAAGCAGAGTTTACAGTGAGAATTACCTGACCATGTGTCCTGGCTTTGCTGTATAGCAGAGAAAAGGCTTTGAGCCCAAGAGAAGCTAAATTACCTAAATGTACATTCCATGATGCCAGGGTAACAGGTGGATGGCTGTGAGATCTGCTGATTGCTGGCTTTTGCCACAAGTCATTGCAGGCAAGAGTTAAAGGCTTCACAGCTAACAGAGTAGACTCAGTCTACATGTGTTCAGAAAATAGTCTCTATATTTTACTTTATGAATTGAAACCTAATATGCTATAAATATTTATATGCATGCATACTACATAACTAAAATATATATACGAATATGTGTTAATTTTAAACAAGAAAGAAATGTATTATAATATCTGGCTCTTTCATCTCATAATTCTGCATTCCAATGCAGTCAGTAACTTGTAGTATTGGCACCAATTTTGAGGACACAGACAGAAACATGGAATAATAGATATTTAGATGACTGAATTAGAATCCCAAAAAGATTTTGGCATATTGGAGTGACAGAATAGATCATACAGGATGACATTTAGCAAGACTGAGTAGTCATTTCAAAACTTTAGGCTCCAGGTTAAAGTATAATAAAAAAAAAAGAAAAAGAAGGTGAATTAGTTTATAGGTTTTATTAATATTGTAAAAAAAAAATAACACTTAGAATCTTGATTGATAGCAATTTTCAAAGTTATTCCAGTATTACAATTACATCATTGGGGCACAATGTTTATTGATTACTGAGGGGAAAAATGCCCAATAAATATATTCAACACATCTACATGAATGATCTTTTAATAAAAATTTTGCTATATTTTTAGATGAAGTACACTATGAAACATATTAGAACTCTTGGTAATAAAATGTATCATTCACCGAATAATTCAGGTATACAGATTTTTTTGGTATATTTAGTTCACTTTCATTCATGATTCATTTATTTATTCAATATTTTTATTGGGAATTCACTTTGGGTGTACACAGTTTCAATTCCAGTGGCAACAGTCAATTCAAGAAGTAAGGTGTCTGCTCTCATTAGCTAATATTCTAGTGAAGGAAAAAAATGTACACACAAAAACCATAAGTTTAGATAATGATTAATATAATAAAAAGAAAGATACACATACAATATATTTTCTCTGATTCTGTGTGTTAAAGTGGGAAGGGAATGTAAAAAATATTTCAGTAAAAGTTTCACTGAAAAAAATTAAATTTAAGGATAAGAAAATGCCAGTCAAGTGACAATATGGACAGAATTCTAAATAAAATGATCAAATGATGTGAAGTCCTGATGTGAAAGTTAGCTTAATGTATTTGAGGAAATACCGGAAGTTTTGTGAACAAAACTTAGTTGATGAGTCTGTTATGTGATAAAGTCAGAGAAATCCAATTTTATAGCACCTTGTTGTCTATAATTAGGAATTTAATTTTTCTCCCAAGTGAATTAGAAAGTTGTAAGACAATTTTGAACAGAACTATGTTATACTTTTTTTATAAGTTAGAAAGACCACTTACCTGTTTAATACATTAATTGTAGTAACTAAGAATGTCAAATAACAAATTGGTTGGGGCAGAGGGTGGTTTAAATAAGGAGGTTGGTAATTGAGATGCAGTAAAATAAATGAAACCAAGATGTACTGTGAAAGCAGTGACAACAAAGTTTGCTGAGGTCTGTATGTGAGGGTTGTAGATAAGATCTTAATGAAAAATAGTTTAGAAGTCATGGCTGGAAACCCATAGAAGTATAAATGCAACCACAAGATTCTTCCTTGACCATGCTGCAATAGGAGATGCAAGAAAGAAAAACAACATATATAAATAATCTGATGGGCTTTATTGCAGGTTGTACAAATAGTGTTACAGGAGAATCAAGAACAGAATCAAGTTGGAAAATAAAAAATTGAGAAAAGAAAAAATTGAAATAATAAAATTCATGCCCTTAGACAAGCAATACAGGAGACACCTGTGAGGTATGCCCTATATCCTCAAGTTCCTTGAGTTGACTGATTTATCCACAATAAAAGTGAGGTTAACAAGATAATGTTCTAAAGTTAGTCCCTTATTTACAAATGAGTTCTATTCCAAGGGCACATTCATATAACTAATTTGTTCATAAGTCCAACAATGTTGGCATAGGTACCCAACTAACACAATCAGTCATATAGTACTGTACTGTAATAGATTTACAATACTTTCACACAAATAATACAAAACAAACACAAAAATGAAACATTTTACTCTTACAGTACAATACCTTGAGAAGGGTGAACACATGTAACAATGTACACCAGACACAACTAAATACATGATTGAACATATGAACATGTGTTTGCATCTTTGAAAGTTTGCAACTTGAAAGTTCATATGTAGGGGGGATCTTACTGTATTAAATTCTTTTCATCTTTTGTAAAAGCCATGCATCTGTGGTTTACTTAACTTATGTCTTGATGTTGACTCTGTATGTTTGTTAGTAAAATCAAACATGCATAAATCAATCACCTGCATTTTTGCTGACTGCTGGCATTTAAAGACTCTGAGCTTGAAATCCTGATTTTTTATCATATCATCTGAAATGACTTGTGAAAAACAAGATTAGTTACCTAAATTCTGTATATAATACTATTTTCAAACACATTATATTGAGTTTATTTCTTTTGTAAATTATTTGAAGAATATTTGTTACGCATTGAGAATTAGGAGTTATTGATTAGTATATTTTTAATTTAATAAAACACTACTCTTCAAGGTTGCTAAACTATGCATTTTAATAATTCTACTAGAATCATTCTTCCACTGTAATAGTGCTAGCATGATTTTTTAATTTTTTAAAGTACAGTTTTATACATGAAATTCCTTTACATGCTTTTAATTTGAAATTTATCATCGGGCTTTTCTTGTGACAACTCCTTACCACTGAGAGTCTTCCTATTAAGAGATTGCAATAAACCTGTAACTAGGCCATGTTCTACTGTTGTCTTTTCATTGTTCATGGATCCATCGTATATGCTTTAATGTTCCTGGTAGGATAATTGTTTTCTTAAGTTCTTTTCAAAGCTAAGTTTATGATTCTAGTTTTCTGAGACCTGGAAGTTGTCCATGTTCTCTTGTGCCTGTTGTCGCCATCTGTTCTTACTCAATGGCCCCTTCCCAACAATAGTTTGACAGCAGTCTCTTAGGACAAGGAGAGCATCTTGATAGCAACACAAAATGGAATTGGAAACTTTTCTTACCCTCTGGAATTATTAAAAGAACTACTTTAGGCAGAAGAGACATGCTTAGTAAGTTTCAGCTTCTCTGCTTGAGGCAAAATTTCCTGTTTGTGCATCCAGTAGAAGCTACTACATATGGTGAAAAATCCATCAGCATGATCAGCTTGCAAAATTGAAGAACAAGTCAACTTATTGGATGGCAGTCTCCTATAATTTTTGAAGCAATCTGGCCACCAAATGGCACCAATCTCATCCAACTCTATTATAATATCTGATGACCATGGGACCAACAGTACATAATAAAAAATATAAGAGACAGTGAGGAAAAAAATGGATTAAGCTTTTAAGAACACAAAACCTTTTATACATCTAAGAAATGAAAATTGCCTCTGCCATCATGAAGTTCATACAACATTTTTAAAGAGATTAAAAATAAAGGTAAGAGACTGTGGTTAATTTTTTAAAAAGTTGAAATATATGTCTTTATATATCATTAAATTTCCCCTTATTTAAATTGATTTTTCAAGGTGCGTTTGGAATTGATAATGATCTTGTAGCAATGTTTCATAGCTAGGCTTTATTAAGGCTGCTTTACCTTGGTGTCACCATTCAAGCTAATGTGCCAAACTATTCAAGCAAATGTAGCCTAATTAGTACAAATGAAGGAAAAGAGCCAATTAGCCAAGGGGGAATAATGAGCAGAGGGAACTGGTAATGTGAATCTAGACAATCATGAAGACTTTTAGCCAGCAGGCACAAAGCTAAATGCGCTCACCTATTATTCAAAATATACCTCAGAAAACACAAATTTTAATTCATCCTTAGTTTGATTTTAACTCATACATACTGAGGATTTTATGAGCTAGAGTTAATGCTTTTATTAGTAATCAATGTGATTAATAGGCCACGTAGATTAAGATACTATGCTTATGATTTTTATTAAATATTAGATAAAATAGAATATACTGTGCTGAAGGGTATTAACACAGAGACTGCACTCTTTATCATAATGTGATTTATACTGAAAGAAAGTGAACAGAAGATGTTTAGTTTTACCCATTTCATATTTGTTGAAAAGTATCTGATACTGTCTCCTCAAAATAAAATATATTTAAATGGTATATTCAATATATGTGAATAAAGACCCCCTTGTCAGTTATTTTATTCAGCATTAATAATTTTGGAATTCTTACACTGCAATCTGTAGGAATATTTGGATGCAAAGGTAGGGAATAATATATGTAAAAATTTTTGTTTGTTTTTTTCCTCTCCCTGTTATGTAAAACCTGATTACGTATATAAATGGCACACAAAACTATTCTTATGAAACACAAGAGCAATATAACTTTACATTAGTAAAGTAAAAAAGTCAAAGTACATCCCTAATTTTTTGAGACATCACTAGGAATTGTCATATACTTGAATTATTATCTGGAGTGTAAAACATAGATGGTGAATATTAACTTGAAAAAATTGAAACTCAAATATTTCCTCTTGATCTCATTGCTATTGAATAAATGTGAACTGATTTGAGTCATTCCTGAAAGTATATATACATTTCTAAATTGGAGCAAGCCTGAATATAAATATACTTCTTGAATTTATTCTAGATTCATTCTCAACTAATGTTCTATTTAAATCTTATCATCTTATATAAATATTAAAATTATACTGAAATGTTTTGTTTGAGAGGTAGTAAAACCAAATCTTAATATATTAGTAATTTATTTGCCAATTTAACACAAAAACATAGAAAGCCTTCTGTTTACAGAATAATTTATTCAAATGTAGATATTCACAGCATGTTTTATATATATTATAGTACCACATTATTCTGAGAAATTGTATTTTAAAATTTTCAATATTTTATACTTGAAAGTACAGTGAAGCACATACTATTAAATGAACGTTTGCATCTGTTTTTACAGAATTTACATTTAACATTTAAAGCAGAAGTAAATCTGCTTTACCTCTATTTGTAGAGAAGTAAGCATTTTAGTGATAATATGTTTGAAAATAAAGACTGTTTACAGCTATTATTATAGTCTTTATTCTCAGATTAGTGGTTGCTGGTTAGTTTATCTCACATTTTTTTTTAAAGTACATGTAAATGCTGGTTATTTGTCTAAGTGAACTCCTGCTGTTTTGTAAAGACAATTAATTATCCCAGGCCCCAAACACTTTCTTATCACTAAAAAAACAAAACAAAACAAAAAAACACTCTCCTCTTTCATTGCGTATATTTAAGCTAGATTTTAATACTCTTTTTTACACTATAGAGAGCCACTGAGCCTACTGAAAATTATATTACAACAAATTTTCTCTATTCTGCTTCATCTCGACATGATGTCACATTCATAGAAGATGGAAAGCGTCTTTATTATGTGTATATATTTTTTTAATCAATGGACAAGAAAATACTACTATAACTTTTTAAAGTGTCTTCTTTATGTGTTCAGTGATATCAAAACAAAGGGACACAATGTGATCTGTATATTACACATTTTCATTTCTGCAATGAGATGGTGAAAAAAACTTTACCCTTTGGAAAGTAAACGATGTAATTTTATTTAGAAATACTTACGTCCATATATATTTTTGCTTTTATCAAACTTGCCTTGTATCATTGCTCTCGTCTAACATAGTAGCATCTATACGGATAAACAGGAGAATTTAATAGAAAGGTATATTAAAAAATGAAACTTGGCCATATTACCATGGAAAACACACCTTAAGTTGAGATTTTGTAAACTCCACATACAAAAAAAAGCAAGGGTTTCTTTGTTTGTTAGTTGTTATTTTTTGGTGATACAAGAATGAATGTTTATCACAAAAAGCAAAATTGTTAATTGAGTATTAACCGGTTTTTAGGAACCATCATGAATAAGTGCTCCAAAAATCCAGGTTGTTCTAACATGCTTTAGTTTGTGTCTTAAAATTTTTCAAGTCGCATGCTTAAATCAGGAAATGTCCAATTTTTATATATGAAATTTACCAAGCAGCATTTTAGCATAGGGGAAAACAAGGGTCAAAAGTTGCATATAAAGAAATAAAATTGCCGGGCTCGGTGGCTCAGCCTGTAATCCCGTACTTTGGGAGGCCGAGATGAGTGGATTGCCGGAGCCCTGAGGTTCGAGACCCGCCTGGGCAACTTGCTGAGACTTCGTCTCTACAATAAATCAAAAATAAAATTAGCCGGGCGTGGTAGCACGCGCCTGTAGTTGCAGCTCCTTGGAAGGCGGAGGCGGAAGGATCGCCGGAGCCCAGCAGGGCGAGGCCGCGGTGACCGGGAGTGGCCACTGCACTCCAGTCTGCGTGACAGGGTGAGACTCCAACTCAAAAAAAAAAAGAAAAAGAAAATAACATTTCTGAAGTTGCCACACTAGATTCAGTGACTAGATGCAGCTGGTAAGTGCCTCTTCTATGGAGAGGAACCAGTACAGCAAATAGATATTCACATTTTCAATAAATCATCTAAGAGACAACACTGGAAATGTTGAAAAGCGTGAAAAACAAAGGCGAAGGTGAAGCAGCCTGCTTGGCGAGGATCAGCTGGGAGCAAGGAGAAGCTCCCAGGCACCGGGAAAAGACAAGGGAGTGTCATCCACAGCCCTCCGTGAACTTCTTACCTCCATGAATTTCTTCCCTCCAAGTTCTACAATCCTAGCCACAGGAAAATCCTTTGACTCTCACAGACTTCAAACTAGCATAGGGAGCTGCTTCATAATTGTACCGAGGAATTGCTTCCGAAAGGCAACTCACTGAGTTCCACAGGCTTTTGGTGCCATTCTGAGACTCCAACTTCCAAAATATCCTGCCCTGGGATTGTCGCCATCATGGCTGTCTCTGGGCCAAGGAGGGAGAAGAAAGGAAAGGTTGGACACTTTCATGCACCACAAGGATGAATTCCACTGCTACTGCTGCTGACTTTTGTGCAACAGACAAGAAAACTACATGCTACAATGCTACCTGTCTATGCTGCTTCCACAGAGAGGGGCCACGCCCTCCTCGGAAGAAGGTCTGCAATGCAGCCACCACTGCTTCCACGTGAGCATCCTGCCAGCAGCCTGGGAACCACCCTGCCCCTTCATATCATAGCCAGTACCTAAGCATACCCTCAGGGGACTGAAGATAAGTTTGTGGACCTGATCTCATCCCCCTAGTATCCAAGAATGCTATCCAGGGTCTTGGTGATCACCTAGCCCAGTCCATAACTATTGATACTCCCAGAGTCTGTGGTTGGGCTGGACCAAACTGCTGATACCACCACAGCTGGCACCCACCTATATGAGCCAGTTATAAGTCAGTCTGTCACAGCCACTGTCACCACCAGAGTGGACAATTAGGGTTCAAGTGGGTTGCTTCACAACTGTTTTTGTCATTTTTTACATCTACTCTCCAGGGACCCAATAAATGCCCACATACCTGGTCCATTACTGATACCAGTGGCATCTGAGCAATCTACCTGGAAGCCCAAGAATCAGCCCACTTGGACTCAGTAGCACTAGAGCCAGCATACGTTCTGTAGAACACAAGGACAGGTATGCTTCACCCACAGGTATGCTAGTCAACACTGGGATTTGAAAACTCACCCACCTAGCATCCCATTCCCCAGCAAAATTCACTATAGCCTCCACTAATAAATGCACCTTAAACTACCAAGAAAATCACAGATATCACTAATGCTATTGGCAGCCAAATAAATCATACAGAGACTACTGCATGTTCCCAAATCAAAACCAAATCTAAACAACAATCTGTTCAATATAACCAATAGCATACATAAATCTTCAAGAAAAAGTTTTCCCCTACAAAAGCAAACTCAAAGCAATTTGAAGAACAATAGGTACTCCAGATGCACATATACAATTTTAAGGACACAGAAAAAATTTTTAAAAATTTAAAAAAAGATATTATGACAAAACAAAACAATAATTCTTTAGCATGAGATTTCAATAAAAAAGTAATGAAATTCTATATAAGGAATTAAAAATAATTGATTTTAAAGGGGCTCAGTAAGACAAGAGAATTCTGAAAAAGAATGCATAGATATAAAAGAAATAATTGAGCATATAAATGATAAATCTACCAAAGAAATAAATAATTGTAATAAGAATTAAACTTAAATTCTGAAACTGAAGAATTCATTAAATGAAATACAAAATACATTCAAAATCTTTAACAATAAACTAGATCAAGGAGTAGGAAATATTTCAGAATTTGAAATGAGGTCTTTTGAGGTGATTCAGTAAAACAAAAACAAAGAAAAAAAGAATTTAAAAGGGAGTGAACAAAGCCTTCATGATGTTTGGGACAACATAAAGCAAATTAATACTCAATTTTTCAGTGTCCCTTAAGATGAGGAGAGAACAAAAGGGTTAGAAAATACATTTAACTAAATAACATATGAAAACTCTCCAAGTAAAGCAAGAGACTTGGACAGCCAGATACAGGAGACTCAAAGATCACTAAAGAAATGCAATGTGAAAAGTTTCACAGCACATCATATTCAAACTTTCTAAAGTCAAAGATTTAGAGAAGATTCTAAAAACAGCAAGACAAAAGCACCTGGCCACCCATAGAAAAACTTCCATCAGACTAACAATGAGATTCTTAGAGGAAACTTATGAGCAGAAGAAAATAGGATCACCTATTGAAAGTGCTGTTGGAAAAATAACTGCCAATCAAGGATACTATATCTTTATAAATGAAGGGGCAATAACATCTCCCAGGCAAGAAAACACTGGGGGAATTCATCACCACTAGACCATTCCTAAAATAAATGTTCAAAGGATTCCTAAACCTCCAAGTGACAAAATGACATTTACCATCATTAAAACACATGAAATTATAAAACTCTCTAACTTACCAAACATACAAATGAGTAAGAGAAAGAACTCAAATGGTATCACTACAGAAAGCCACTAAACCACAATGACAAACAATAAAAAAGAAAGAATTATTGAAAACAACCAGAAAACAATTAACAGTATAATAGAAACAAGACCTTACATATCAATGACAAGGTGGAATATAAACAGGTTAAGTCATCCACTTAATAGATATAGCCTGGCTGAACAGACTTTTTAAAATGTGATGCAACTATTTTCTGCCAAGAAGAAATGCACTGTACCTGCAAAAACACATATAGGTTCAAAGTAAAGAGACTGAAAAAAATATTCTACACCTTTGGGAATCAAAGTTAAGCAACAGTAGATACAAAAAGGGATCCCCCCAAATGAAATTTATTTATAACAAATTGTGTATTTATTCTTACATGTTTAAACTCAGTCACTTTCAACATACTCTCTAACTGATGCAATTCACCTATCGAGATGATTTTTTTTCATTGCTCACAACGGTTTTTGAACTTGTCAATGATGACACCTTTTAGTGCTTCTGCTGTTTTTTGTTTGTTTGTTTCACCTCTTCCACATCAGCAAAAAATTTTCCTTTGCAGACTTTTTTCATTCAGGGAAACACAAAAAAAGTTGCCTGGTGGGAGAATGAGTGATAGGGAGGGTGGGGTGGAAGAGTCATGCCATGTTTGGTCAAAAACGCTGAACACTCAGCACAGTGTGGGCAGGTGCCTTGTCATGATAGAAGATCTGCTTCCCACAACCCAGAATGTTTCGTCTACAAATTTTGATGCAACTTTCCTAAAACTTCCAAATAAAAACTTGAGTTAACAATTTTGATATGGAGGAACAAATTCCAAATGTACTACAAGGAACCTGCCCTCCAAAAGATAATTATTTTTTTTTTGGAGGGTTATCTCCCCTTGTATTCTTATATCAGATAATACAGATTTCAAGTAATAGAAAAATAATGAAGATTACTATAAAAAAGAGATCAATCCAAAAAAAAAAAAGGAAATAATTTTAAATATATATATGCACTCAAGACTGGAGTTCCCAGATCCATAAAAAGCAAATAGTGCCAAATTTAAAGAGAGAGGTAAATGTCAATATGTCATTACAATAATAGTGGAGGACTTTAACACTCCATTCTAAGCATTCAACACATTATCTAAGAAAAAATCAGCACAAAAATTGAACTTAAATGGGATGCTAGAACAAACAACCCTTCTAAACTTACAAAAAATTGTATTCAACCACTATAGAATATGCATTCTTCTCATTAGCATATGAAGCTTTCTGTAAGTTAGAACATATGTGAGGGGACAAAAAAGTCAACACATTTTTGGAAACTGAAATTATATAATTAAAAATTATATTTTCTCAAACCATAATAAAAGCAAACTTGAAATCACAATACCTAGAAAAATTTTGGAAATTATAGAAATACAAGAAAATTAAACATCATGCTCATGAACAATCATTGGATCAACAAAGAAATTAAGATGAATATCAAAAAGCTTCTTGAAAAAATGAAAATCAAAACACCACATATCAAATCCTGTAGGATGCAACAAGAGCAATACAAGAAGAAAGTCTATACTAATAAACAAAAACCTGTATCAAAAAGAAATATTTCAAATAAACAATATAAAAATGCAAATCAATAAACTATATATAAAAGCAAGAATGAACCAAACCAAATTAGCAGAAGTAAAGAAGTAATAAAGATAAAAAAGAGAAATAAACAAAATAGAAAATTTTAAAAAAATACAAAGAACCCATGAAATGAAAAGTTGTTTCTTAAGAAAGATAAACAAAATTTATAAAACACTAGCTAGTCTAACCAGGGAGGGAAAACCAGAATAAACAAAATCAGAAATGAAAAAGAAGACATTACAACTGATGCCACAGAAACAACAGAGATTTTCTAAGACAACAATGAACAACTCTAAAAAACTGGAAAACCTAGAAAAAAGATATATTCTTAAAACTATACCACCTACCGAGATTGAATTAGAAAGAAATTGAAAACTTGAACAGACTAATTATAAGTACAGAGACTGAATTAGTAGTAAAGTTTTCCCAACAAAGAAAAGCATAGAACTGAATGGATTCACACAGATAAATCCTATCAAATGCATAAAGACAAACTAATATTAATGTTTCTGAAACTATCCTGCATAATTGAAGAGGAAGGAATTCTCTCTAACAGATGGTAGGAGGCCAGCATTACCCTGTTAGCAAAAACTAGACAAGAACACAACAAAAAGTAAACTACAGGTCAATAGCCTTGATGAACACAGATGCAAAAATTCTCCAAGAATATGAGCAAAGTGCATAAAACAATACATCAAAAAGATAATACACCATCACCAAGTATATTATACAAAGGATGTAATGATGGTTCAACATACACAAATCAATAACCATGATACATTACTTCAACAGAATTAAGAAACTAATTGTAGAAAAGGCATCTGATAAAATTCAACATCCCCTCATAATCAAAACACTCAACAAACTATAAGTAGAAGAAACATATCTCAAAATAATAAAGGCCATATGTAACAAACTCATAACCAACATTATACTGACTGGAAACATTTCCCCTAAGATCTGAAACAAGACAAGAATGCCTGTTTTCACCACTTCTATTCAGCATACTATTGGAAATCCTACCAGAGAAATCAAGAAAAGAAATAAATAAAAGACATCTAAATTGGGAATGAGAAAGTCAAATTGTCCTTTTTTGCAGACAGTATGTTCTTATACCTAGAAAAGCCTGAAGACTCCACCAAAACCCTTCTAGATTTGTTAAATTCAGTAATTTTGCAGGAAAGAAAATCAGTATACAAATATCATTGGTGTTTCTACACCAAAAAAAAAAAAAAAAAAAAATTCAAGGCAACAATCCAATTTACAATAGCTATAAAAAAGGAAAATACGTAGAAATAAATTTAATCAATGAGAGGAAAGCTCTCTACATGGAAAACTACAAAACACTGATGAAAGAAATTGAAAGTCACCCAAACAAATGAAATGATATCTCATGCTCATGAGTTGAAAAAAATGATAGATGGGTTCGGTGGCTCAGCCTGTAATCCCACGCCTTTGGGAGGCTGAGGTGAGTGGATTGCCTGAGTCCGCGGGTTCGAGACCCGCCTGGGCAGCGAGACCTCATCTCTACAATAAATCAAAAATTAGCCGGGCATGGTAGTGCATGCCTGTAATTCTGGCTACTCGGAAGACTGAGGCGGAAGGATCGCCGGAGCCCAGCAGGCCGAGGCTGCGGTGGCCGGGAGTGGCCACTGCACTCCAGTCTGGGCGATAGAGTGAGATTCCAACTCAAAAAAAAAAAAAGAAAAGAAAAGAATGATATTGCTAAAATGAACACATTGCCTAATGCAATCTGCTTAGTAAATGCATCCCTATGAAAATACCAGCGTCATTTTTTACAAGATTAGAAAAAAAACATTCTAAATTCCTATGGGAACCAAAGGGAGAAAAAATAAATCTGAATAGCCATCACAATAGTAAGCAAAAAAACCAGAATGGAAGCATCACTCTATTTGACTTCAAAATATGTTACAAAACTTTAGTTACCAAAACAGCATGACATTGGTATAAAAACAGACACACAGACTGGTGGAACAGGACAAAGAGTTCAGAACTAAATCCACATATTTACAGCCAATTATTTTTCATAAGGTAACCAAAAACATACACTGGGGAAAGGATATTCTTCAACAAATGTTGCTCGAAAAATTATGTATTCACATGCACAAGAATGAAACCGGACTCCTATTTCTCTCCTATTTTTATACAAAAATCCACTTAAAAAGGATTAAACATTTAAATATTAGATGGAAAACTATGAAACTACTAGAATAAAGCATAGGAAAACATTTGAAGACATCTGTTTAGGTAAAGATTTTCTGCCTAAGACCTCAAAAACACAGGCAACTAAACAAAAGCGGGCAAATGGGACTATATTCAATCAAAAAGCTTCTGCATAGTAAGAGAAACAGTCAGTGCAGCAAAGAGACAACGTGTTGAATAAGAGAATATTTGCAAACCGTTTATAGGGCAGGAGACTCGCATCTAGAATATGCAAGGAACTCCAATTACTCAATAATTTTGTAAAATCCCATTAAAAAGTGAACTGAGGACATGAGAAAACATTTCTTGAAAGAAGACATATAAATGGCCAACAGATTTATGAAGACATGCTCAAAATCAGTAATCTTCAGGGAACGCAAATCAAAACCACAATGAGTTATCCTTTATCCCAATTAGAAAGGCAATTTTATGGAGATAGAAAATAGAATGACAGACAGCAAAGGCTGAGAAGGTTACGTGGTTGGAAGCAGAGGATAATGCGAGGTTAACTAGTGAATAAAAATGAATACCCACTGGTATGTTATATAGAATAAGTAAGCTCCAATATTTGATGTAGTGTAGGATGACTATAGTAAAGAACAACATAGTGTATTATCCAAAGTATTGATAGCTGGAAGGACTTGAAATGTTATACACACATTTATATACTAAATATTTAATGTGACAGATATGCAAAATATCCTGACTTAATCATTGTGCATCTGTTCATGTAGCAAATTCTCACATGTACTCCATAAATATATAAAATATTTTGTATCAATACAAAAGAAGAAAAAGATACACACATTGGTATTCATGGGAACAAATATATGTAAAATGTTATTTATATACTAACTGCATATCTGACACTTATTAATATGATTGAAGACTTCTTCATGCTCTGTATTCCATACATTTTTAACGTGTCATATATAGTCTTTAAATACACACTAGAAATCACACATGTGACCTTTGACAGGTGTAGACAGATGCGAGAGGTAACAAAAATGCTAGTTCCCCTCATCTTTCTTGCATATCTAGGTTTGTGTGTGAAGTGGCATCAGAAATATCAAGACATATTAGAACACATTAGAGATATTTTTAAAACTTCTTGAACATAATTTGCCAGACCCTCAGATGTAATTTTGACGCTTGACTATCTAATACTGTCCTACTTCTTTCTTTGTGATAGCATAATGAAAGGAAAAAGAACAATGCCTGTGATGGAGAAAAAAAAAAAAAGAATGCTTATGATGATCTCTACCCTTTGGAACAAAAAAGAATCTCAATGATACTTGGCTTTCCATTCCTAGAGGAACAGCAGATAAATTCATTTCAGTTCCTATTCATATTGAGTTACACAAACCTTTGTATAGTAAGAGGTTATATACGTAGTGCACAGAATTAAAACGTTGCTGTCAGGAAAAGTGCCACATGTGTCAAAGCAAGTAGGGGGAGCACTCTGAACGCCTTCAATGAATGCACTAACGTGAATGCAATCCTCCTTTTATTAATGATAAGAGAATTGGGGAAAGCTTGTGTGAATATGTGTTTCTATTACTAAGACAATTTTTGAGAGCAAAAATCATTTGGGAGAAACAACTCAGATTATTGTCCAGAACATTTTAAGGAAAGGTCACAAAAACCACAATAAAATAATAAGTAAATAGAACGTATATTTAAAGACACAAAAGTAGAATGACAATCAAATGCAATATGTGAACTTTAACTGGATCCTGGACCAGGAAGAGGAACGATTAATGCGAAAGTTAAAAACAAACAAACCCCATATTGCATAAATGCATTGTTATATTTTAGAAGTAATTTTTTAGAAGGTTTGATTTTTTTTGTAATTATTTTAGAGAATATAGTATTTTTATATATCTATATATATAGATATATATATACATATATATAGATATATAGATATAAATTCCTACACATAAGCAGTGTACTTTTTGCACAATACTTTGTTAATTGAAACACGTGCATACCAGAAGAGTCAACAATTTTCAAGATTCAGTGATAATTCAGATGAAATTCTAGTTACTCTATGACCACAAATCAATAACCACCTATATATAATTAGTAGCAAAATATTAATAAAATATTAACAAGTGGTTCTAGTTGGTGGGTATACAGGTGATTATTTTACTATTCTTTCAATTTGTCTGTATTTATCAAAAGCACAAATTAAATTTAATAATTTAATTTCTTTCACTTATTTATATTCAGATAAAAATCTGAAAAACTATTCCTTCTCTACACACACACACACACACACACACACACACACACAGAGAGAGAGAGAGAGAGAGAAACACACACATGCACACACACCCACACAGACATACAGACACACATACACACACTCTTACATGGGAGGAGGAAAAAGCTGAACTAATATTAAAGAAAGTATAATTATCATTACAGACTTACTAAACATATATTTAAAACTTTACCAAATTGCTATTATAATAGTTTGCATTGATGAATATAAATCATTTGAATTAACTACAATTATATAAAATCTGACATGTGAGAAAAGTACTAGCTTTGGGAGTTATTTCCAGTTAAATAGCTATCTATGAATCAATTTGAAATGTGTCACTGTCAATTAGAATTGTATCATCATAGTCATTTAAATCATGAAATCAAATATAAAAATTTAGAAATTATGCAAAATTGTATCTATAAAATACTTATCCTAAATATGTGTATCTCTACTTAGAATTTCTTTTTCTGACTTTCTTGTTTATATTCTTACATAAGTACATACACATCTTAATATTTGAAAGAATCATATCATTAAAATTTTTGAAAATGAACTTGAACTTATTATATAAGACTTGAATTATTGCTGAAGATAATGAAACCCATAGAATGTGCACGGTGGTCATACTGAATAGGTCAGACACTGAGAAAAAAGCTAGTTATATGCTCTATGCTTGAGAACATCAACAGGTAAAATTATTCCATCTCAACTTAGTATAATCAAACATGGAAATATTCAGCAAATTTAAAAACAAATAAGTAAAGTTATGAAATTGAATTGAGGAATGTTCATGCAGTAAGTTAAATTTTCAGAGATGCGGATTCTGAGATTTAATGTTCAGAATAAGTATTCAGGATTCCCCTTGAGAATATAGTTGAAGGGAGAAGGAAGCAAGCTTGGGTCAAGGAAATGTTGAGTCATCATGTGGGCCTATCATATGGACAAATAGTTATGACTCACAGCCTCGGACAACACCATTATGAGCTTTGCAGTTAGAATGCCCTTTCACAATTGACCTTAAGGTTAGCCTGAGATGACCTGGTGTTTAGAGTCATGCATAGCTCACCCGGGAGAAGGGAGTTGTCCCAGGGAATGAGTTTGACTTCAGGAATCTCTGCAACTGAGACTGTTCCTGGGAATAACAGCTAGAGGTTAAAAGAAGGTACTCCAGAGAATCCACCATTGACAGCTCTTAAATCCACTCCATATATGCTCTGAAGTTCCTCTGGGTTTCCAGTGGACTTTCTAATTGGAGGAAAATTATGAGAGGAATATTAGTGGATTAAAAGGCAGAATCTGCTTCTACAGCTGACCACAACAAACATTCATTACTTCTGTCCTCTGTTATCCCAAAACGAATCTGCTCCTCCTCAGCTGTCAACTATGTTAGTCTCAATGGCTTACCATGTAGTGTGACTTACAGTTCATTCTGAGATCTGAGTCCATGGTCACCATACCCTACTGAGACCAGAACTGCTGTGTGTGTCCATTTAGTGTCAAAATACAGCAAGGGTATAACAACAAGTACCCGAATGCATCACTTTTGTGCAAAACACATTTCTTCTTGAACCGAGGTGTGACAGCAGCCTTAACACATTCTGATGATCAGGGACATGTATCTTTTTCAAGATGTTGATTAACTTGCCTTTTCTTGCCAGGTGGTCATTTGACACAAGTATCCCACAGGGAAAGGTGTTAGTCTTGCCTTATAATTTGATGGGATTCTTCCTGGGTCCTCTGGATCTGGAAGAAGTATTCCTCTTTGGGGAACTAAGATGTTTTAATATGCTGAGCCGAGAGTCAGAGGTACAAGAAGCAAAGAATTCCTCTGTGTATAAAGGCAAGTAGGGCCACTCCTGTTTCAAAGTCTTTGGTTTCCAGATACATGTGCGATGACCACAACTTAAATTTGTCTCTAAATAGCAATGTAATATAATCAATTCATAGTTCCACACCAAGGACTGAACGTTGTTTTTTGTTGCTGGTAGGCTGATATTTGACCACAGTTGGAGTTATGCAAACCTTGGTAAGTAAGAACCCATGTTTCTGGGTCCATTTCTGAGTCAAGCACTGTCATGGCCAGTGAGTGAGTCAGAAGGTTGTCAAGGGGTTAAGTCACTTTACTGGGTTGTTGAGTGCCTCTTTCATGACTGAAACTCACTAGTGAACACTAACATGTGACATGAACATCTTCACACTTCGTGCTCATTCTTATATAAAATACCTATCCGTGTCCTGTCAGTGATCTGATCTTCCTTCCTTTTTTAACTTTTAGTCTCCCGACCATGAAACTAAGTCATTTTCCGGCATCTATGAGTAAGTACTAACCTTGAACTTTATCTCTTTCTATACAAAGTGGATAACTAGGTTCTCTGAACATACAGGGGATTTTCTTTTGCCAATGTCTCCCAAGGTTCCTGCCGAGCGTTTCCCTCCATTTTTGAAATATCCACATGTACATATGTCCTACCCATCTAGAGGTCAAGTTTGGACTTTTTTTTGCCCCTATCGGCAAGTTGTGAGTTCCCACATGCTGCCATGTTTTCTCTAGGACCTAAAAGCTGAGTGAGGGGAGAACAATGGTGGGCAACATGGGAGTATGATTATACAGCTTGCTTTTGGTCCGAAAAGCTGTCCAGGGCAGATGAATCTCATAGTTTGTCTGCTTGTACAGCTGGTTTTTGGTCAGGAAAGCTGTCCAGGGCAGATGAATCTCATAGTTTGTACCCCAAATATACTTTAGCTAAGAGACACTGATAAACAATTTCTCCTGGCTTTTAGGTCCTAGAGAAAACATGACTATCTAGGCTAAAGCATTGTAGAACATATTGTTCGAGTAGGGACGGGAATGGAGCCCAGGCTTTTCTGTCCAGTTCCTCTTAATCTCATGATATTGCATTTCCAGCGTATTCTACAGTTATTCTTCAGAAGAACAAGCAAGAAAGATTAGAGAACTAAGACCAAGGCCACCAGAAATAACTGTCTGGCAGTATACTCAGAGCAATAATTCCAGAGTTGAAATATACTACCTCTAGAACTCAAAAAGACCAACCAAGTTCTTCAATGTTTTTCTTCATAATAGAATGTGCAAGATGCAATAATTTGTACTTTATTTGAATAGATTTTCCCAGGATGCCTTTATTATAAAACTCCAAAAAATTATACTGATGGGGAAGGCCTTTGAAAATTCATAGAGCTTATCGTCCACTCTCTGAAGCACAAGTTTCTCAAGGTCTCCAACATGCTTTCATGGTTACTTATTATTCACCTGGTTAGTTTCATGATACAATCAATTTAGTGCATTAATATATTATACAATGAGATGTTGAAAAAACACAGATTTCTTTGGAATAATGAATGATAAAAAGCCTGAAAGTTAATATAGTTCTGAAGAAAAACTTTTGTTATCCACTCTATGTGTTACTGTTTTTGAGGTTCTTTTCTGATAAAGAAAGCAAAAATTAAGTTGATTATAAAATCAATGACCACATCCCATGTACCATGTCAATCTGTTCTAACCACAATACCACGTCTGGCATGCTGTTATGGTAGGCATAACTACCTGTTTGTACTTTTTATAGTCTACTTTACATCCCAGAAACCTAGTTTTTGCAGGTACAAGATTAGTGAATTAAATGGAGATATGATGGGGCTTACCAGTTTTACCTTTTTTCGTTTTATCAGGGGAACCCAAATACCCAGCAACCATCTATCACCAGGATCAAATATTGTTTTGAATTTTGGAGCTAGTCTGCACTGGGAAATTTTAAGGGCTTTCACTTACTCTTCTATATTATAATATTTATCTTACTCCACAGAACAAGATCAAACTATGGTGGGCTTGCCAACTACCCAGTACATTTCTACATGTTATTCTTTTAGGGACCAGGGAAATAAGCATTGGTATGGTCCACCATTCCACTGGTTTCATTGTGATCTGAATCTTAGCTGAATCCATTTATTATTTGGTCCAAAATTTTCCAGCGCCAATAGGTGATACCGAATAATGCTTTGGTTCCTTGAGTATCTATGTGAATATAGACCCTACATCAACTGCCCTTGAAATATTTTGGCATTTCCTCACTAGTTTCCTCACTGCATAATTAAACAAATAAAAAGTTATATGTCCTCTGAGGAAGAACTGAACAAATCATGTGCTCTTATCATGGTGTTTGCAGGATTCTTCGTTCTCCTAATCGTATTCTTGTGGATTCTTTCATAGTACAGATTGAGTACTACCCTATTTTTCTGCCTGCTTATTCTACTTCTAGGATGCCACTTTTAAAAAATCATGTCTACAACTTTCTCTGAATTAGAGTTACATTAACTGCATCTTGCATCCATTTTGCTTGTGATTTTGCACGGTCACCTGTACTCTATTTTTGTGGGGCCCTATCACCCACGCGCTGTCAGAGAGCCTACTTCTGTAATGGTCTCTTCTACACTCAATCCTAACACAATCTGGAGAGTCACTGCTGATCTTCTTCGTGATGGGTGACCATCTTATCTGCACATTCTTGTATCCTTGTTAAATTATAGTCTTCCAAGTGTTTTTATGAAACTTAACCATCTGATGAGAACTTTTAGCCAAATGTAATAAATACATATGAGCAAAATATAAGCATACTCATTTCTTTGAGCCATTTAATCTGATATTATGTTCGATGATTGGCAATTCTGGCACTTTAACCTCACTTTTTGGAGCCATTGCCATCATTTTGGAAACCATTCTTGTAGCATGTTTTCAGCATTTCTTGGCAGAATTGCCAGGATGTTAAATTCAGTATTCTAAGAGTGTGCTCACAATCACAATACCCTTCCTTGTCCAAATTTATGTTCCTTAAGAGCAAACGCCTTCTGAGTTCAGCTCCCTGTGTCTGCCCACAGCTTGTACATACTAGATATGACTTTCAGGTCATTTGAGGTATAAAACTTTCTTCTCTTATAGGGTTCTTGAGATTTCATCTTGTTAAATATGTCATCTGGGGAAGAAACATCTCTACATAAAGTAAATGAGAGAATACTGGCTTTTAATAATGAAGCGTTGACTACTTCAGTAGTCTTGAGAAGTTTAGGAAAACCTAAGAATTGAAAGTATTATGGCACAACAACTCAGATGTTCCTATCTCAGGACTAAATTGTCCCCAAACCTGGTTCTGGCATTACTATAACCAACCAGCCTTGGTACTATGCCAACTAAGTCCTAAGTCTAGTTTTCATGTTTTCTCTGCCTTCTCACCAAGATGTGACACTTCTCTTATGTCACAAAAGAGGCTCTCTGTCCGACATACTGATCTTTTAATTTGTTTTGTTGTTGTTGTTTTGAGTTGGAGTCTCACTCTGTCACCCAGACTGGAGTGAAGTGGCTGCTCCCAGCCACCGCATCCTCGACCTGCTGGGCTCTGGAGATCCTTCTGCCTCAGCCTTCCAGGTAGCTGGAACTACAGGCGCGTGCTACCACACCCAGCTAATTTTTTGATTTTTTGTAGAGATGAGGTCTCGCCAAGTTGCCCAGGCGGGTCTCAAACCCGCGGGCTCAGGCAATCCACTCACCTCAGCCTCCCAAAGGCGCGGGATTACAGGCTGAGTCACCGAACCCGGTTGATCTTTCAATTTGTAATTACTCTCTCTCACCACTTAGCCCAGTGTTCTAGAATATCAATTGTGTTAGCTACGGTAACTCAATTTCATTATTCCTATAGTTACTATGTCCCCTGAAGTTTTCAAATGCCTAATACATCACACCAGTTAATATAGTCCCTTCAATAGATAAAGTATCCCAATTCATTACTGGTAAAAACTGTACTAATCGGACTCCTGCTAGGGATGAGTTCCTAATTGCCAGCTGAATAATAAATGGTCCTGCTCCAACTTCTTGTCATAGGTTCTACTTTTCTTGGGCCACATCTGCTACCAAGTGTTACAGGTTTGGACCCCAGAAAACAGACTCATCTGAGAAGGAGTTACGCATACTAGTTGTTTACTAAAAATCGCTTTCCTTGGAATCAATGTCTGTGGAAGAAAGAGAAAGGAAGCAGGTTGGGCAGAGGGAAAGTCATGCTGCAATGCAGGTCCAATGACGGCACTGTCAAACATACAGGGGGTTACGACATTGAACTGATACTTCAGAATTGTTCTAGTGTGCATTGAAATGGTCAAGAAAGTATCAGTTGTTGAGTGCAGGTTGTTCCAGGAATCATGATGGTCTTGAAGAGGTGACTTTCTCAGTTACCAGTAGTTTCTCTTCAGAGGCAATCTCTGGAGAAGAGTTGAAGGCATTTGCCACCAGGACTCTTGACTGCAAGAGCTGCAGACCCTTGAACGCAGATCTGGTGGTGCATTGCAGATACCACCATATATCAAGTTTAGGCTAAATATTTAACTCTGTGAAAATAAGAAAGAAGAGTAGTGTTGCATCGTTAAAATAGTGCATAATTCTAAGGATGATTTTAAAAACTCTTTGCAGGCATCACCCTGCTGGTATAATAAATGAATATTACCAGCATTTCCATGTCCTGGAATAGCAGGAACTGGAGGAAATGGAGCAGAAACTCAATTGAAAGGTCATCTCTGCTGCTTTTCAGATATCCAGTCTCAAGCGAATCCCTTTAACTACTCAGAGAATCATTTCCCTTTATGCTAAAGAGTAAGGGAGCATCTCTGTGTAGCATGTATTTTGTTAATGTTTATTTTAAAGAAGTGGGGTAAAATTCAGGGTTTGATATACAAATGATCATTTTACAGGTAAACTTTGGTCCTCACTTTGGTTCCCACTTCACCTGGTTTGAGGTCAGGTATCCTTATTGATGAAGTGTGCCCTCCTATCCCAGTTTTTTTGAATGCACTGTGTGCCTCTGAAAGCATATAGAGTAGAGCTGATGATATTATTTAATACTTTTTGAAAAAGGTTACCAACATTTTCAACTCAGTATATTAGAAGATATTTGAATAGCAAATTTGCATAACATATAAACAACGGTATATAGTTTTCTCACTTTCAGAAATCTAGACACCCCGTCCATTAAAAATCATACACATACAAATTTACAAAAATAGAGATAACATTAGCAGGTGCAAATACTAGTGGAAAACTTGGCCTAGTTTTCCTAATATAGGGAAAGCACATATTTGAAAATAAAACACTTTGTTCATACTCCCAGCGTTCCTTCTTTTATACTCCTAATTCCTTCTTATTTCTTCTAGGATAAATATATTTCCATGATTTACCTTAATAGCTGTGTTTCTGTTAAACTTCATGCCCGACTGCATGCTAGAGAACCTTTGTGTTCGCATTGTATCACCAGGGTTTGGGGCTCAGTTTAATAAATTGATATTGAATGAGCAAGTGAAAGAAAAATAGATGAATAAGTACATAACTTATTACAAACCAATCATTACAGCACAATGAAATCCAAAAAAGTCCTAACAACTAAACCTAGAAATCAAGGAAATACACGTAGGGGGATTCAGGATGGCAGTGTCATTGATAAGTGCTTATTTAATTAATGTCAATGTTTCTCACCACACTATAAGAGCAATGAGGACCAGGAAAGAATATGATGTGGTACAACATCTTGTCCTCACAACCTGTCTGCCTGGTGAATTGATTGCGACACAATGAAAGTTTCTTGATAAGCCCAGATAAATAAATTAATAAATGGAGTCGGGAACTACGACTCACGTGTGAGAAGGCAGAGCTTGAGTAGACAACTGCAATGGCTAGATATTGCCAGAGGAGGGACACAGAGGGTAACAGCAGCTGGCTGTTCAAAAAGCCTTCAAGAGAGGACCGTCACTAGACTGGAGTATTGTGGTCAACAATTAGAAAACTAGTTCTGTGACACAGAGTGTGTTGGCATCGAGAAGGAAGTTACTCCCAAGAGCCAAGTTAAACCATTAGTCCAGACCGGAGGGCACTGTGTAAAACCGAAGGAGTGAAGCCAAAATGGTCTGCACTGAGAAAAAGCCATGCACCAGGCTATTAAACAAGGACTAACAAGGCTTCAGAAACGTAGTCAGGTGGAAAATATCTTCTGACAGTTCTTATGCTGCTCTGTGAGCCTTTTAAACCTCTTGGTCTGGTTAGAGGACTAAAATATCTGCTTCATAAAGTGACAGGACTGAATCCTGTGAATTACCACCTAACGTAAAGTGTATATTTTGATTTTTTAAAGCTGTTAAACATTGAGAAAAGCAGGAATTAGGAGCACTCCTTGATCAGAGATTCAAGAAACGATGCGAGAAGTTGGTGAGTGTTAACCAACAAGAACCAATGATGCAGTTTTTATATCATAAATCTAGACAGAGGAACAATTTCTGCTAACAGTTTTTATCTCTTCTAGTTGTTCTCAAATGGAATAAACAGATCCCACTAACTTCTCCAGGTACAGTGACGACTGGGGAAAAAAAATAAATGCGTTTACAGAAGATTTGTTTCAGAGCAGACTTTTTCTGTGACTCTGGCTTTGTTTCTCAATTTACATAGAGGGAACTCTGACTTAATCTCATGTTTATTTTAGATATCTTTATTTCTGGAATTCTGTTGTAAACTTCAAAATTCAGTATTGCTGTACTGTAAACAATTTCAACACATACTGGGTTCATTCACGAATTAGGAAATTGATGCAGTTTAACAATGCTAGGTTTTTTTCTCAGTTTTCTTCTTTTCCTCAGCTCAAAGGAAGTGTTTTTCAATGGAGGGGGCAAAGCCAAAGTTATTGCTGATCCTGCATTGTATTTTTTTGGATTTTGGGCACCAGAACAAATACAGATTAAACCTTGAGTTTGTCACTTCCCTGTGGATTTTGACTTGGACTGTGCTAAATTCAAAATCCAGATCCCAGTTCTGTTAATAACTACTCAGTTCTTGGATAAGTCACATGGCTTCTCTTGGCCTATGTTTTATTTAGTCATTTAAAAATTATTGGTACAGTTGTACTTATTTATGGAATTCATGGAATATTTTGAATCAAGCATACAATGTGAAATGCATCACCTCAAACATTTATCCTTTCTTTATGTTGGTAGCACCCCAAATTTTCTCTTCTAGCTTTTTTGAAATACGCAATGAATTGTTGAGAACTATACTAACCCTACTATCCTACTGAATCCTAGATCTTGTTCCTTCTGTATCATTGTATTCTGGTATCCATTAATGAACTTCCTTTTCTCCCCTTTTCCCCACTACCCATATCTCCAGTCTTTGGTAATCACCATTCTATTCACTACCTCACCAAGATCAGTATTTTTTTTCCCACATATAAGTGAGAACATGTGACATTTGTCTATCTGTGTCTAGCTTATTTCACTTAACGCAATGTCCTCCCATTCTATGCATGATGTTGTAAATTACAGGATTTTATTCTTTTTATGACTAAATAGTAGTCCATTGGGTATATACAGTCTCTTTATCTATTTGATGATTGATGGACACTTAAATTGTGTCTATGACTTGGCTATTGTGACCAGTTTGTGATCTTTTGTGATTGCAACTCCAGGAAAACAGAGGAAAAGGTGGTATTAGCTTACTTTTGCAAAAACAAAGACACCAAAGAAAACAAAAGTAAAGAAGCTTGGCTTGATGAGAGACTCAAGAAACCAGGCACATGTGAGGAAGTTAGTTTTAGTACTCACATGTCCTCAAAATGCAGTCATATTTTAAAAAGTAAACGTGTCTGTGTTGCCCAGTTTATATTGATAATATCCTGACTTAATTTTCTGCATCAAATGTATTTATAAATGTCTAAAGCAGAAGGGAGTGATTAATGTGATTATTCTAGTCGGATTGCAAATGAAGATAGAACATTTGCTTAAAATTAATGTTTGATACAATTCCCACAGGCTACAAAATATTGCTCCTTTTGTAGTTTTTATCAGCTAAATTTTTATGTTGCCGATGACAGTGTCCACTAAGCTATTTACTTCACCATTCTGGAAACTTCCTCTTTTTTAAAAAAGAATTATATAGATAATATTGCAGTGACATCTAGCTCTGTATTGTTTCTAATGAGAAGTGAACATCTGAATTATTGTTCCTTTCTACATTGTTTTATATTGGTTGGCTGTCTTCAAGGCATTCTGTCTGTCTTTAATATTCAGCAACTTGTGATATAGTTATTCTATTATTAAAGTCTCTTTTGTTTTTAATTTTGTTTCAAAGCTGACTGAGCTTCAATTTACAGATTTGTCTTTCATTAAATAGAAGAAATTTTATTTTATATTCATTTAGACTTTATATCTACACACTTTGTATATTCACATTCCTCCCTCTCTTGGCTATCGATGAAATATATATTAGAAATTTTCTCCAATAGGCCTTGGAGAAATAGTTTATTCAAATCATTAAATTTTAAAACTAACCACCAGCCACCATCACCAGTACCAGGAAAAACAATAACAAATCATGGTGAAGGATGAGCGAGAAATAAGTATCCAGAATTTCTACCATATATTATCTAAAATATCCAGTTTTTAACAACAAAATTTTATTACACATGTAAAAAAATAAAAATGTGTCTCCTAAGTAAGAAAAAGAATAAGCAGTTAAAATTTATGTTGAAGATACACAGGTGGTAGAATTAGAATTACACAGCATCTATTATAAACATGCTCAAAGAACTGGAGAAAATCATGCTAAAAGAAATAAAGGAAGAGAATGAAAATGACTCATTAAAGGGATACTACCATAAAGAAATAGCAAAAAGTTAAGTTGGAAAGTTAAAGAAAAAACTGAAAATATATTAGAGAATCTCAGTGAAAGATTTGAGTAAACAAAAGAAGCAATCATTGAACAATAAGTTAAGTCAACAGCAATTATGAAATATCTTTTTTTATTTTTGAGTTGAGGTCTCACTCTGTCGCCCAGGTTGAGTGCAGTGGCATATCTCAGAGATAATATGAGTAAAGGTTAACAAAAAGGTGAATCTAACAAACTATGTTTTCTTTACTCTTTTCTCTCAGCTTTTATAAGTGATATGGCATGAAAAAGGCAGTAATTGTAACAATATATTGTTGGGTTTGCAAATATATAGATTTAGGTATACTCAATATATATATAACAGTGATAGCACAAGTGGAGTGGTTAAGTGGAGCTCTATGGAAATGAATGTATATTTCTCTGGAACAACATCAGCATTAATGATTAATTATGCTAGCAGAAGTACATTCTGATTAGTTAAAATGTATAATAGAAGTTCTGATGCAATCACTAAACAAATAACTCAAAATATAATTAAAACGGGAAGCAAATGCTTAAACCCCATTATATAAACTTCCTTCAAAAGGAGGCAATTAAGAAAAAAAATAGAGGAAAAAATCCCTGAAGAAGAAGAAGAAAGAAGAGAAGGAATCGAAAAAAAGACAAGGAAAAAGTGAAGAAGGGGATGAACAAGAGGAAAAGAAAAAAAACAAACCCTTTCAGTTCAGAACTCCATGCTCTGTGAAAATTACCTTTATGAGTAAAGACAAAATAAAGAAGTTTTAGATTTTAAAAAAATCTCCCAAAGTAGTTGTTATATAAGGTGGCAACTTGAATCTTAAAGAAAGAATGAAAAATGCAGAAAAGTACCATATGTGGGAAAACATTTTTCTTTATGACATTTTCTTAAAAATAAAATTATTGGTTAGGGTGTATTCACAGTATCTCTGTTACTGGGTTCTATTATTATCCAAACTGACTGTACCATTAATATACTTTATGAAACAATGTGTACATTTTCTCCACTTGCTTAGCAATATTTGTTAGTGTCAGCAACAATAATTTTATCATATTTCGTTGATATAAGCAAATCTGCTTATTTTGTGTTTCCTTGATTACTAATTGAGAGATCCTTTATAGGTTCACTAATGGTTATGGTATATTCCTGTAAGACCTGCTCATTCTTATCCTTTGATTTTGTATATATTTTGGTAAATGACTTTCTCATTGATTTGTAGCTATTCTGGATACTCATTATTTGTTGGAAATGAAAAAAAATGTAAGAATAAGTCTGCAGTAAAAGGTTAAACTCAGTAGGCTTGAGATTTTTAAACCCTGAATATCTTAGGGATGGAACCAGCCTTTCATCAATTCCTGGGAGATTAATTCTAAGAACTTGGGAAATCCTATCTGATAAAAGTTTCTTTATAGATCTGAGATCTTTGGCCATATCAAATACATTATATTAACAATTTGACTTATAGAGGATGCTTGGACCAACTCAGATACTTTATGTTAACACTGTGGTTTATGGTAGGAGCAGTGGACCACACATTTTCAGATGGTCCTCTGGAGGGGTTGAAAATGTGGTAACTGAGATCCATGATAGGTACACTCCCAGTCTAAATGACAAATTTTTATTAACCACCCTAGATACCAAAGCTCCTGTGAACAGCCCTGGCTAGCAATAGTTTACATATGTTGCCACAAATATTGCTGTGAGGATTAGGCACCATCTGTATGATTCCATGGGTAGAGGAAAACTGGAAGCTTGCTCATGTTCTTGCTGGACTTCACTTTATATGCCTTTTATTTTGGTTCACTTTAATCTGTTTCCTCTCACTGTAATGTACCACAACCATAAAAATAGCAACTTTTCTGATATCTGTGAGTCCTTATAGTAAATCATTGAATATGAGAGTGGACTTGGGGACTCTGAATAACAAGACCATTTACCAAAAGGGAAATAAAATTGCCTCTTTACATTATGAAATTTTATATTATTTCATAATAGTCAACCATGGTCTTAAAAATATAAATTAAAATTAAGATATACTGGATTTTCAGATGGACAAAATTACATAACTTGGCATCATACTTTGATTATGAAGCTTGCAGAAAAGTAGAAACTGTTACATACTTTTAGGAAAAATTTGAATTGGTAGAATTCCTTTTTACCAGGCTTAGTAAAAAGAAAAGGAAATCAGTGAACTTAAATATAGACCAGTAGGAATTACAGAATTTAAAGAATAACAAAATTAAATGAAAAGTAGAGATTTAGGGACCTATAGGACAATACTCAGGTTACCAGTATATATGAAAATGAGTGTCAGAGGGAAAGAAAAACTATAAAGGAGAAGAGAAGTTATTTGATAATATAGTGGCCCAAACTTCAAAAATTTGAAAGAATACCTGACTCTATACATTCCATAATATAAGAATTTTGGTCCAAAGGTAATGTAGAAAAGAAAAGAAAAAAAAAGAAATTCACACCTAAGCATGGCATAAAATATTGAAAGATATGGAAAAACAGAAAATATAAAAACCAATAAGCATGAACAACTGAACATGGACATGGAGGCAGAAATATGATTAACAGCTGACTTTTTTCTAGGAACAATGATGCCAGAAGATGATGGAGTTTAACCCTGATCCATAGGAAAATATAAAGAACACTTGTAGATAAATATCATTATCATTATACATCTATGTCTTCTCATTTATTATATTAGCTTTATTTAAAAAAAATATTATCAATTAAAGATTAATTTTAATAGTATATTTTAAAATATATTTAGCCCATGTGAAAGTTTTGTAGCATGTACAATTACTAATGCATATACAAGGTGTCTATAATTTATCAAAATGTTAGTACAATTCTGAGGTAGATAGTAATAAGATAAGATACATAATATAATCTGTATTCCTAGGAACAACAACTCAGAAAATAACTTTAAAATGGTTAAAGCAACAGTGGAGAAATTCAAATCATGCATAAAACCCCAGCTGAGTGACTGTACCTATACATGAATGCATAATTTATAATGTACATGGTTTTAATTTAATTTACTAGGTGGATTTTAAAAGTGCAGATTGTACAAAAGCTTCCAGAATACAATTTATGTTTGCAATTAAGCACAGAGTGTGTAATAAAGTTTCTTTAAGAGAACAGTGGTTTCAAATAAAGAACCTTGCTGACACAATGAAGACAGAAGGAATTTATGCTTTTGCTTTCACTGGATTAAATAAATGTCCCCAAAGACAACAGGCTTAACTTGATCTAAAAATAAGTGATTATTTCTGTCAATAGAAACACTGTACAAATACATTTTATTCTGATAATTTCTCAGAACATTATTCAGGCAACATAGTTAACCTTGGTAATGAAATAATAAAGTGATACCACAAATAATGAGACTTGTAAGAGAGAGACTGCTGAATAATGACAATTTGAAATGCATGGGCCAAGGCTTTTTGGTCTGGGGAAGAAGACATAGACAAGAAATAAGGATTAGAACAGAGTTTATATTCCCATTGATTTAGGAAGAAATTTAGCCTTTATTGAGCTGATTTTCTAAGGACAGTAACATCATTTGTGGATATTTTGAGTAAAGGAATATTGTGCAGTTTGATCGCAACTCAAAACTCAGGTCTAAAGCATGAAAATTGTAGACAAATTAAGCAACTGTCCAATTGGGGTCATTCCCAATATTAGAAAAATAGATATAGTAGCAAATAAACAACATGAAAGCCATGCATTCTTTTCTTTCTTTCTTTTCTTTTTTTTTTCTTTTTGGTGCTCTTGTTGCTAATTGCATTTCAAATCTTTTCAATGTAAGGCCCCAGTGACCTCACATTCAAGTATGGCCCTGGGCTTGGTCCACTGCTGCAGGAGTCTTGGGGAGCCTTGTATACATGTTTGTGCTATTCAATCACAACACTGAACCCCAAGATATAAGATGTGACAAAGCAGGACTCCTTTCTGCATGATATATGTTGATTTCAGAGGCATGACAGCCAGTGTGGAGAACACTGGAATTTTTCTTGGAACTTGACTGTGATGAGAGATACCTGCCATGAACATAACCTTCTGAGGTCTTTTCCCTGACCTTTCCCTTCTAGTTTTTGAAGAAAGAGCCCCAAATAATCTTCTCTGAAAATACTCGATAACAATTCCAAAAAACAAAAACACGTGCTTCCAATGCACTGCGCTTTCAGATATTCTAGGTCTGGTTCAGCTGGTGGGTGAGCTGATTGATGTGTTCACCCCAGTAGCCCGGTGAGCCTATCTTGAGGAAGCCTACTCTATTTTTGGTAGAATGATGGGCCACCGAGATTTGGAAGGGGTTCAAGAACCATGAGATCTCCTGAAAATGTTTTCCCAGAAAGGCAACGTCTTGAATGAGGTCTTCCAAGCAAATGACACAAAACCTCCCCAAGTGCTCTTCAATCACTGTGCTGTCTGTCAGAGGGAAGGTTTTATTCTTGACCTTGGCTTGTCTACGTTTCAAGATGAGTCCCCAAACAGACTTCAGATTTGAAAGTCCCAGATCACATAAGGCTCCGCAATATGCAGCTCTGGGGGTGACGTTGACAAAGACAACACTGAAAATTTTCTTCGGGTGAAGTCTTGCAATAATCCTATGCACCAGCGAACTCTTCCTATTGATCCTTTGGATGCATACAACAAAGCCAAGGAATGTTTATCTGGCAATTCCAAGGCAAGTGACTTCACTTCTAGTCTTCTGAGATGCACATTGTCACCTCTCTGCAATCAGGAATCATGTAGGAATCATTCCAGTCATTTAAACCTGAGCCCCTTTCCTTTTCTCTGCTCCTTCTTTGCCAAAAGTCTCTGCTTTGCCTAGGTGGTTATGAGAACTGGATAAGACTTCCTCTTTTCCAGGAGATTTTCTGCAGTCAAAGGGATTTTTCTTTGCTCTTGCTCTGCTATATTTCTAGAGCTGCAGCTATTATGCATTAAATATTTTTTTATTTTTTAAGCTCTTTTTAAATTACAAATATATGGGGTACAATTCAGGGTTAGGTATACAAACATTGATTATGCAGGTACCCTTGTTCACCCCCTCCCCTGACAGTTTCCCATTACCGCAAAACACTTTCTTATAGTATTGTAATTGTTCAAGGTCCGCTTATGGGTGAGAAACATGGTACTCTGTTCTTTGTTTCTGTGTTAGATCACTGAGTATGATCGACTCCAAATACTATGCATTATTTTCATGAGCACTGTTCAGGTGACTAATAGGAATGTGCGAAGAACACACGTGCGAAGAACACACGTCATACAGTTAATGGGCTATAAAAATGGAACATTTTGGGGAACTAAATTTTGCAATAAGGAGGAACAGACAAATTATTAAATAAGAGGGTGTAGGAGAGTTGGAAAGATTATATATTTTAAGGTGAAAACCATTACTGGAACAATTTTGGGAGATGGTGACATCTATGGTATATATAGCAAGAAAGGAAGAACACTGTGATTCTAATGAAGTCCTCCTATATTTAGGAAATTGCAGGACTTTGAGATCAGTGAATCACTCATCAATTTTCATGTTAAAGGTGCTGGTGTTAGTTGTTCCTGGAAAAGTACTTCCCTTATTTTTGCATCAAAAAAACAGATGAACATATGTCTCCACATATGAATAGACACAAATACATCTTAGAGATTTAGAACTCATTTACTTTCAAAGAAACATAAAATAAGGATGCATATCTAGTTCGATTTATTTTGCTGCTAAAGATGGTTTTAGAAATTAGCATAGGTTTTATTATGCTAAATCATGAAAGAACAAAATGAAAGTATATTAAGAATTAGAGTGGAGATATTACAGATTGAGTGGAAAATACTGCTTTCAGTTTTCAGATGGGAAATCTGGAGAAAATAATACATTTTACCAAACAAGCCATCTTACTGTAGGTAGTAAGCTCCATAAGTGTGACTCAATGAGAAATTCCTAAAGCTGCAGCAACACATTAATATGTCAGCAAGAATGAATCTAGTAAGTGTGTGTTAGTGGACAATACGAAGGGAAATAGCACATAGCTGTAACAACATACAATTTAGATTGTCTAGACTCAGCCCATAATTTCTCTTTTTTATTTTTTATTTTTGGTACATGTTTGAATAGGTTAGTGGCATCACATAAATACTGCCTGGGAAACTTAAAGTAGCATCATTCTACTCTGCTCTTAGCATTTGTCTTCACAGATGTGTTCTCTACTGAAAGATATGACTTCTAATGGCCAGTTCTCTCACGCTTATATCTATCTTTTTAGTATAGTTTGCATTTCTCTTCAGTTAACAGGCTGTAGTGATATCTGCTCACATCCAAAAGAATCTATCCAGTTTTTTTCTTGATTTCTTGTCTATTTGTATATTTTTCTGCAGGTATCTTTATCATACTGTTTGATAAGACTATCTACTGATGATTCGGAAGCCTAGATGCCTAGTCTCTCATATGTTTACTCTTATATTTAAAAAAATTTTAATCTCTCCTAACCAAGTATATTAATGGGAGAGCATTATTACCATTTCAACTTAACCTGTATTTTCATTATTCATTTTTATACAATATTATATTATTCTCTTCGAAGGTTGATGGTGGATGTTTTCCAACCTTTTCTCCTTTATGGGTTAAATAAAGTTCTTAGGAGAATTCTCTTTGCCCAATTGATCAGTGATCCATATCAAATTTGGATCAGTGATCCAAATCAGTGATCCAAATCAAGTTGAGAAAGAGATTGGACCACTCAGGAATTTTGAACTATAAGTCTGTATCTTTTTTTTTTTCTTGTGTATCTTTGTTGTAAAATGTTATTTTCTCATTTTCTTTGCTTTGGGTTATACAAGTCAATTATTTCAATTTAGGGAAACTGTAGGTCTTTAAGTAACTATATATTTATATGTGAGCCTACATAGAACCAAGGCATCCATGTCAGACACAAAATCAAGGTATTTCTCAAGCACAACATTTATTGAAGAACAATTCTCTTCATTTTAGATATGAGTTTATTTAGCTACCTTTACAAAAGACATTAAACTATTGTTACTTCTGCTCAGTTCCCCCTTGTAACTAATAATATTAAGAGTAATAAACCAGGTGCGATGGCTCAAGCCTGTAGTCCCAGCACTTTGGGAGACCGAGGTGAGAGGATTGCCTGAGCCCAGGGGTTTGAGACCAGCCTGGGAAACTTGATAAACCTCGTCTTTACAATAAATCAAAAAATAAGTTGGGTGTGGTAGCATGAGCCTGTAGTTCCAGCTTGGAAGGCTGGGACTGAGGCAGAAGGATTGTCAGAGCCCAGCAGGTTAAGGCTGCAGTGGTCTTAAGCGTGCTACTGCATTCCAGCCTGGGCGACAGAGTGAGACTCCTACCCCAAAATAAGCAAACAAACAAAAATAGTAATAGGTGGTGCTTTTTACTATCTATATTTCAAATTTAATGAATATACATATATACATATTAGTGTAAGAATATTTCACATGACTTTCCATTTTGAACAATATAAAAAACATGATAAACGACTAAAAGTCTTCAAATGGAATGTACTGCTATAAAATATTGAGAAATAAAACAGCTAAATCAGAAATCTGGGTGTTCTTTTATCAGTGCAAATAAAACTAATAACTCAAAAGACAAAAGCTAGGCTTAAATAGTTTAAATATCATGTGTGATATTATTACATATATAATATTTTATCATGAAATGTTTATTTCGTTTTCTATATTTGAGAGCAGATGTGACAGACAAAATGCACTCTAAATCTGATTTTTTGGTATTTACATTTGTTTTATACTTAAGACTATTATAGTCTATTAATAATAATGATACCAATAAAAACTTAGCAGATTTATTTTTGGCATCAATTACAACAAAGTATAGGTATCTTTCTAATAAAATTCATTGTACTACATTATATTATTATCGTATCACAATATTGATTATACGTTTTTGTTTAAGAAATTGTTATATATTATCCAAATTTTTTATTTAGAAAATTGTGCAACTTTTGCAAAAATAATTTTGTCTATGAAGTTACCAAAAAAAAAAAAAAAAAGCATTGCCTTCCATCTTTCACTTTTGCTTTATGCTGCACACTGTATTTGGGAAGATATTGAAACAGAACCGGAAAAGAAAAAGAAAAAAAAAAAAAAACTGTTCTCATAGTTCCAGTTGACTTCCACCAGGTGGCAGATACTCAATGGCATTTAGTTATCAACACTTTCTCATTTATAATCTGTCTAAAATGACTTAAGCAGAATGGTGTATAAGTAGGAAGCTTGTAAATAACGAATTTTGTTTGACAATTCCTGTAAACTGTAGACAAAATTGCTTAATTAACTTCCTTTTTCTCTTCAATGTGAAGTGTGGTGGTGAACTCTTTAAAATAAACGAAAATATGTTATTTAGCTGCTTTCTGTTTTCAAATTTTGATGCAGCCAAGTTCCTTACATTTTATTATCACATTTAAACAGTGATAAAATAGTTTAGCTTGATACTAGAATAACATTTATTTTTTGTATCTCCAGAAGAGAGGCACAAATCTTTCTGAAAGTGTTCCAACTGTATTGAATAAAACAAAATTCTATTGAAAACATCAACCTACATTTATTATTTATAAACATATTATAAACTAGTTGCATTTCACTGACTTACAGACAAAATTACATCCTTTAAAAAACACATCGGTAGCCAGACTCGGTGGCTCAGCCTGTAATCCCTCGCCTTTGGGAGGCTGAGGTGAGTGGATTGCCTGAGCCTGCGGGTTCGAGACCCGCCTGGGCAGCGAGACCTCATCTCTACAATAAATCAAAAAATCAGCCGGGCGTGGTAGCGCATGCCTGTAATTCCGGCTACTTGGAAGGCTGAGGCGGAAGGATTGCCGGAGTCCAGCAGGCGAGGCTGCGGTGGCCGGGAGCGGCCACTGCACTCCAGTCTGGGCGACCGAGTGAGATGCCAACTCAAAAAAAAAAAACAACACATGGGTTTTTCTATAAATATTTCTGACCAAATTCCCCTACTCTCTTGCATTTCAGAGCTAACCAATCCCAAATTTTCCTTGTATTTTCCATGAATGTCTATTGCTAAACAATATATTGTTTATTTTCACATGCTCATTTATTTTACTGTACGTAATCTTTTATAACTTATTTTTTCTCAATCTTGAATTCCTGAGTGTTATCCATGGCAGTATATATTACTGGAGTTGATTTCCTTACATTAATATAGAACACTGAATATTTATCTATTTTATCATTGATGGACATTTGCAATGTTTCTAGTTGCTTGACTAATCCACACAATGCTTCCACAAATATCCTTGTATGTGTCCCTCACTGATACATAACAGAATTTCTGAGTCAGAGGATACGCATATCTTCAATTTCATAAGATAACAACAAATCGTTTCCCAAAGTAGCTGCACAGATACTTGCATCTGTTGGGAGGTTATGTCTGTTTCTTTGTTCCACATCCTAACCAATATTGTTGCAATCTCATTTTTAATTACTGTTGAACTAACGATTTCAATATTTCACCAAAATTTCTAGTAAGATCTAGCTTCTTTTTCTCCAAACCTTTTAAAAATCTATTTCTACTAGATTATTTGTCTTCTTCTATTTAATGTTTTATGATTCCAGATATTAATCCTTGTTAATTGCATGCATTGTAAATTTCTTCTTTCAGTCCTTGCCCCTTTCCCTTCTGTCTTGCTGAATATGACAATAAACATCTCCCCCTCCCCCAAGGCTCTACAATAACTATCTTGGATCACCTGGTAATGAGTTGTTTGGAAATGAAAGACCTGGCCTTCAGCTCAGCCAGGAGAGTCCGTGCTCAGCTAAGCACCAGAGTGCAGGTCTCCACCTCCAGCAGAGGGGGCTTCAAGTGTCCACAAGGTTCAGATTGCCTAGAGCTCAAGCAGCCTCTTTGACACCAGCCACTCTCACAGTCAGTCACACAAAGAGAAAGAAAGTCACGGAGGTGGGACTTAAAGAAGAGGTCAGTGAGTGCGTCTAGCTTCATTCACTCTCACCTAATGTCACGTTGGGAAATTTGTAGATAACATATTTAGTACATACCCATTATCCTTTTTTTTCCCATTGACGTTTACTATTTTCTCATACATGGGATTTATATATACTCTTAAGTCTATTTTAGACTACTCTTTCTTTTTTTTTAAATTATTGGAATTTTCCCAACTCGACAGAAATGCTACATTGTCCTAAATTGTAGAGTTATAATGGGCTTTTATATGATATGTTATTTTTTCTAGCTTTGTTTACTTTTTTATCTTTTTTCACATGCTTCTCTCTTTCATAGAAGTTGCTGTTCCTCAGTTTTGCTGGATTTAGAGTTAAGGAACTAGTAACAGGGATTTGAAATTTTTCATATAAATCAGGGGTAGATAAAGGAAAACTATGCAACACGATCTTTCCTGGTTGGAAGAGTCTACTACAGTCACATTCTGAGGAAGGGACCTGAATAGCCAATGTGAAAATAATGCAAGTTTGAGGCTTTGTTTTCTGTGAAAAGAACAAAAATGCTAACAACTGCTGAAAGACTGTTTTCTGGCACTCTAATGAATCATAAGATCACTTGAGTATAATAATTAGAATATGACAGCCCTCTTGAGGTTACATTTGCTATCTTATTACCATCTAATTAACCTCAAACTAATAATTATTAGATCTACTACTTGGAACATCCTTATTATTTTTATTATTATTATTATTTTGATAAGACAAAAGTCAAGTTTAAATATATGAAGATTTTCTTGGGGGAATAAAAATAATCATTGAATAGTTAAATATAATTAAAATTACCAATCCATATAAAAATGTATAGGAATGTTATACAATTTATTTTTAGAAGATATGTAAATTGATCCATTAAAAAGAGAATTTTGAAGCCTGGCTCGGTGGCTCAGCCTGTAATCCCGCGCCTTTGGGAGGCTGAGGTGA
>NW_007253107.1:302004-307594 GCF_000164805.1 Carlito syrichta
GCCACTGCACTCCAGTCTGGGCGACAGAGTGAGACTCCAACTCAAAAAAAAAAAGAGAATTTTGGAGAATCCTCCAAATTAAGGTTTGGGCCAAGTAATACAAATTTTAGGGATAAAAGAGAACAATCAGAATATTATATTATATTGCTATGATGGAGCATCATGATATTATATTATACACATTATGGATTTCTAGAATAATATTAATATTATTGTAGTACAGTAAAAAAAGAATATGCCAGCATTTGCTAACACAGCCTAAGTGAAGAGAAATTAGTATAAGAAAGTAAACTGAATACTTCGTTTTAGATTAAAAGTAACTGGTATACTTTGTACATATATTTTGTGGCAAAATCTAGGCTTTATGGAACTAGAAATTGAATACATGGCAAGAAATCAATATGAATAAATATTTGAGTAGATGGTCTAAAAGATAAGTAGAGAAACATATAGGAACGTAAAAAAGGCAGTAGTGTTTAATAAACATTTCCCACATCCAAAATAGTGAAATCTGTAGGTATTCAAAGACAAAAGTCAATGAAAAGAAAACAATTGAGACATTGGAAATGAAAATAATATTTGAGCTAACATATTCCCAGAAAAGGCAAATAAAATGATGTTAGCAATATGTTAAGATTATGATACATATAAACATATTTCGAAAACGTAAATACCAATATTGTATTAACTAAATGAAAATTGTTTTGCTCTCTGTAACTTTATCTTAAATGCTTATCGAAAATAAAATAATCAGCCAGGTCCAGTGGCTCACGCCTGTAATCCCAGCACTTTGGAAAACCGGGGCAAGAGAATTGCCTAAGCTCAGGAGTTCAAAACCAGCCTGGGCAACATGATGAGACGTCATCTTTACAAAAAATTTTTAAAAATTAATCAAATATGGTGACATGCACCTCTAGTCCTAGCTACTTGGAAAGCTGAGGTGGAAGGATTGCCTGAGTCCAGCAGGTCAAGTCTTGGTAGCCATGATTGTGCCACTGCATTCCAGCTTGGACTACAGAGTGAGACCCCAACTCAAAAAAGAAAAAAAAAAGAAAAGAAAAGAAAATAATTTTCAATATATTTCTATTTTTGATTGAAATGATTATGTAATTTCATATTATAGGAATCTTTAGGTTATTATAAAACTTGACAATTTGAGTGACATAATTTTACAATGCACTATTTATTTAAGCTTTAACTATTTTTGTCCAAGATAATATAGGCTTATTGTATAACTTTCTACTTTTACAATGAGTAATATTTTATCTGATGAAGAATTCATTAATAGCCAATTTTTACCAATAGTATTTCTTATTAATAGACTTTATATTTAGAGAAATGTTACATTTACAGAATAATTGAGCTGCAAGTATAAATTATTCCCACATACCATCCTCTCCCTCACACAATTTCTTCCATTACTAACATCTTGCATTGATGTGGTACATTTTTTGCAATTGATGAGTCAATATTATTAACTAGTGTCCATAAGTTCATGAGGTTTTACTCCCTGTTGTACATTCTGAGTTTTGACAAATGTATAGCGATGACATGTATTCATTTATAGTACATTATGCAGAATAGTTTCACTGCCCCTAAAATCAACTGAGTTCTACAACCATCCACTCCTTTCCTGAAACTCTTGGTAAACACTGGTCTCTTTGTTTTTGCTGAATATCTTATACTTGAAATCAAGCAGGGTGTAGTCATTTCAGGTTGTCTTCGTTTACTTCGAGAAAAAAATTGCATTTCCTCTGTGACTTTTCATGACTGGGATGATGTATTCCTTTTTATCACTGACTAATTATCCCATGAATAGATGGGATTATTAGTCAGTTTTTATCCGTTCAACTATTGAAGCCATCTTGGCTGCTTCCAGTTTGGGCAATTATTTAAAAAGCTACTATTATTGTTTGTGTGCAGGTTTATGTGTAGATTGAGATTTAAAATCAGTTGAGTAAGTACCAAGAAGTATGATTGATGAGTTTTCCAGAAGATTATTTTTAGTTATGTAGGAAATTGACTACATAAAGGCAGTGAATGTACCATTTTGCTTTCCTAGCAGCTGTGAAGAAGATTCCCTGTGGCACCATGTCCTTGCTGGCGTTTGGTGTGACCAAGGCTTCAAGTTTTAGCCATACTGATAGGTTCACAATGGTATATATGCTAACTTGCCATCTACATTTCTATTTTGATGATGTACCTCTTCAAATCTGTGCCCACTTTTTAAATTGCCTTCCAATATTTATTTTATTTTTGCTAAGCTGTAAGTGTCCTTTGTGTATTGCAGCTACCAGTCCTTTACTGGATCTGTGTTTTGCAAATATGTTCTCCCCCTCTGTGGCTTGTCTTTTTCTTTTTTAACAGTGTCTTTTTTTTTCAGCCAGGCACAGTGACTCACGTCTGTCATCCTAGCACTTTGGGAAGCAGAGGTGAGAGGATTGCCTGAGTCCAGAGGTTTGAGACCAGCCTGTGCAACTAGGTGAAACCTTTTCACTACAATAAACCTAAAAAAAAAAAAAAATTAGCCAAGCGTGGTGGCACTCCCCTGTGTTCCAGCTACTTGGAAGGCTGAGGCAGAAGGATCGGCTGAGCCCCGCAGGTCAAGGCTGCGGTGGCTGTAAGCATGCCACTGCACTCCAGCCTGGGCGACAGAGGGAGACTCCAACTCAAAAAACAAAAAACAAACCAAAAAAAGTGTCTTTCCAGAGCAGACATTTTAATTTTAATAAGGTTTAATATATGAGTTATTTTTTTTCATAGCTCATGATTTTGATATTGTATCTAAAAAGTCATCACAAACTCAAAGTCTCCTAGATTTCTCCTATGTTGTTTATTAGGAGTTTAAAAATGTTGGATTTTACATTTAGGTCTGTGATTCATTTTATTTGAGGAAACTGTGTAAAGTTTGTGTCTGTGTTATTTTTATTTTTTTGCACATGAATTTTGAGTTTTTCAAGCATTGTTTGTTGGAAAGTTTATCTTTTCTCCCTTGAATTTCCTTTGACATTTTTTAAGTGATCAGTTGATTGCATTTATGTGACTATTTCTGAATTCTTTATGTTCCATTACTATGCTCATCTATTCCTTCCCTAATGTTACTGTAACTTTGTAGTAAGTCTTGAAGGCAGGTAGTGTCATGCCTGCAACTTTTGTCTTTTTCAAAATCGTGTTGGCTATTCTGGGTCTTTTAACCCTCCGTATGAACTTTAGAATCAATTTGCTGATATTTACAAAATAAGAATTTTTATTGCGATTGCATCGTATCCACACACCAAATTAGAAAGAACAAACATCTTGACCATATTGCATCTTTTATTCATGAGCATACAATAACTCTGTTAATTGAGAGCTTCTTTCATTTACCTTACTAGAACTTTGTAGTTTTCCTCATAAAAATCATGTACATGTTTGCTTAGATGTATGCATAAGTATTTCAATTTTGTGAGTTAAAATAATATTATTGTGTTTTAAATGTCAAATTCCATTTGTTCATTGCGAGAGTATGGGAGGGTTCACCAACATCTGTTATTTTTTTGACTTATTAAAAATGACCTTTCTGATTGGTAGGAGACAGTATTGTATAGTGACTTTGATTTGCATTTCTCTGACGATTAGAGATATTGAGAATTTTTTCATGTTTGTTGGCTACGTGTATGTCTTCTTTTGCGAACGCTTTAGTGGGGCTATTTGCTTTTCTCTTGCTGATTTAAGTTCCTTATAATTCTGGATAGAGCCCCTTTGTTGGATAGCTTGCATAGCTTGCAAGCATTTTCTCTCATACGGTAAGTATTTATTCTGTTGATAGCGTATCTTTTCCTGTGTAGAAGCTCTTTAGTTTATTCAGGTCTCACTTGTTCATTTTTGTTCTATTGCATTTGCTTTTGAGGAGCTGGTCATAAATCTGTTGCTTAGGCTAATATTCAGAAGAGCGTTTCCTAGGTTTTCTTCTCAGATTCTTGCAGTTTGAATTCTTACATGTAAGTCTTTTATTCATACTGAGATGGTTTTTGTGTATGTTGAGAAGCTGAGAAGTCCAGCTTCATTTTCTTGTATATGGATAGTCAGTTTCCCATTTATTGAATCTGGTTTTCTTTCTTCAATGTTTAATTTTTTCAACCTTGTCAAAGATCAGTTGGTGGTAATCGAATGGCTTTATTTCTGGGTTTTCAATTCTGATCCATCAGTCTATGTGTCTAGTTTTGTACCAGCACCATGTTGTTTTGATTACTATAGTCTTGTAGTAAAGCTTGAAGTCAGTAATATGATTCCACCTGTTTTGTTCTTTTTATGCTGTTTATTTGTCCATTCACCTGTGGAAGGGCATCTTGCTTGAATCCAAATTTTGTCGGTTATGTATAAAACTGCTATAAGCCGGGCTCAGTGGCTCAGCCTGTCATCCCGCACCTTTGGGAGGCTGAGGTGAGTGGATTGCCTGAGTCTGCGGGTTCGAGACCCACCTGGGCAGTGAGACCTCATCTCTACAATAAATCAAAAAAAAAAAAAATCAGTTGGGCGTGGTAGTGCATGCCTGTAATTCCAGCTACTCGGAAGGCTGAGGCGGAAAGATCGCCGGAGCCCGGCAGGTCGAGGCTGCCGTGGCCAGGAGCGGCCGCTGCACTCCAGTCTGGGCCACAGAGTGGGACTCCAACTAAAAAATAAAGAATAAAAATAATTTTAAAAAACTGCTATAAGCACTTGTGTGCAGGTTTCTGTGTGAACATAAGTTTGAACTATTTTGAGTAAATGACAAAGGATAAGATTGCTGGATCATATGGTATCTCATGCTTCTTTGAATATAAAACACAATGTCTCCATATTTTAAGGAAAACTCATGGGCCATCCTACAAGAAATACTCAGAAGCTGTCTGCAAGCAGGCCGCCTGGCTCCCAACAACTGCTGCAGTGGTTCCCAGACTCCCTGGCACAAAAGTAGCTATGTTCTGTCCATCGTATATCTAGAGAGTGTTAGAGTCTCCAGCACACCTATGCCTCCTGCAGCATGAGAGATCCAGCTATTGTGTCTTACCTGACTTTGCTGGGGTGGATTTAGTCAGAGAGCTCCCCTTGAGCATTGCTGGGTACTGTTGGAAGGACCCACTGATAGCCCAGATCAGCTGTGTCTTTTCCCCTGGTCTCCACCACTACCTTCAAGATTGGTCTAGAAGGTAAACATGTGACCCAAGTAGACTCTTCCTAGGGTGCTGAAATTGGATGCTCCCCCTACCCCAGGCTGTAGGAGGGTGATTCTGGAGCCCCTGACTCCAGCTTCTATGCTAGAGGAGAGGAGACGGAGTCATTAGGGAGGAAAGAGGGAAACAGAGCTCATCTTTGAGGTCATCCCCACACTAGCCCATCCTGTCCTTCGGATCTGTGTACTCATAAAGGAGTTTCTTGTCTTGAAGATAATTAATATTTTTTTCTTAATTCTAATTCAAAATCTTTAAAAGTTGAAATTATTGATGCTCTATGCATCGATTTGCTGGTCATTTCCTATTGATTCTGAAGAAATAAAATGTATGCATTTTTGCTTCCACAATTCTTTTTTTTTTTGAATTGGAGTCTCACTGTCACCCACACTGGAGTGCAG
>NW_007253107.1:307748-308295 GCF_000164805.1 Carlito syrichta
CAGGCGGGTCTTGAACCCGCGGGCTCAGGCAATCCATTCACCTCAGCCTCCCAAAGGCACGGGATTACAGGCTGAGCCACCGAGTCCGGCTGCTTCCACAATTCTCAATTTATAAAAACATTAATAAAATTGATGCGATCTTTCAGAAAAATCTGTACTTTTGTTTTTATTACAATAGCAAATACTGTGAAGAAAATCTGTGAACTTTTCCTTTTTCATTACGCTTACAAAAAGCACCTTTATTTTCACCTTAAGTTGAATGTATTTTCAAAAGCTTTGCTTTTTTTCCCCATAGGATAGGTAAAAAATTGAAACTCTCATTTAAGATTTGAATCTAAATGTTTTTCGGTTTGAAGCATCTGTTGCTATAAAATTCCCTATATAAATGAACTAAAATTAACTGGTAAATGCACCTATTAATTGAGTTAAAATTTTAAAAACCTGTGTGACATTTCTTCCATGCACAAGAAAGCTTGCAATTGACAATTATAAAAAGTAATTAAGCCGGGCTCGGTGGCTCAGCCTGTAATCCCGCGCCTTTGGGAGG
>NW_007253107.1:308317-312388 GCF_000164805.1 Carlito syrichta
TCAGCCGGGCAAGGTAGCGCATGCCTGTAATTCCGGCTACTTGGAAGGTTGAGGCGGAAGGATCGCCGGAGCCAGCAGGTCGAGGCTGCGGTGGCTGGGAGCGGCCACTGCACTCCAGTCTGGGCCACAGAGTGAGACTCCCACTCAAAAAAAAAAAGAAAAGTAATTGAGAGTAACAGTCATTTGGTCAAAATGAAATGTTAAGATCAAAGAGCTCTATATAAATGCACTTTCTGTAATGGCGTGGGTTAGGGTGTCACCTTTGGGCACACTTTAAGAGCTAAATCATCTACTTACTCTTCAAGCAGATACTGCGATTCCTTCGGAAATTTTTGCTTTCTGATTCTCTTGTGATCATTGATAGTGATATGTCCTTGTTGATGATGTCATAAAAAGTCAAAAAGCCTTTTGGCATGGTGCATGCTCACCAAGTTATTATTCTATTTTTTCATTTAAATACATTTATTTACACACATTCCCCATAAAAGAGTTACAAAAAAACCAAGTAATGGTAGTTCTAGTTTCAATTTTTTAAAGGACCTTCACATTCTTTTCCATAATGGTTGTACTAATTTACATTCCCATCAACAGTATACAAGGAATCCTTTTCCCCATCCTCACCAACACTTTTGTTAATAATAACCATTCCAACAAATGTGATGTCATCTCTCATTATAGTTTCAATTTGCATTTCTCTGATGATAAGTGATATTGAGAATTTTTCATATACCTCTTGGCCGTTTATATGTCTTCTTCTGAAAAGTTTCTATTCAGGTTATTTTCCAACTTTACATATGTGTGTGTGTGTGTGTGTGTGTGTGTGTGTGTGTTTTATTTTAAAGATGTAGGGTACAGTTTAGGATTAGGTACACAAGTGGACATCATACAGGTAAAGTTTGGTTACCCCCTTACTCTTCACTTTACCTATTTTGAGATTAGGTATCCTTACTGGTGTTTTCAACACACAAATAAAAATAATTATATGACGTGACGGATATATTAGTTACCTTGATTGTAGTAATCATTTCATAATGTGTACACATACCAAAACATCATATTACATACAGTAAGTAAAACAGTTTTTATTTGTCAACTGTATCTCAATAAATTTAGAAAAAAAAAAAAGAAAGTGGATCTTCACTGGACACGAAATCTGCTGGCAACTTAATCTTGGACTTCCCAAGTTTCAAAACTATGAGAAATAAATTTCTGTTTATAAGCTAAAAACAAAAATAAAAAATAAATCAAGCAATAAGATAAATCGTTGTAGATTTTCAACATATAAGAAAAGCATCCACAACATACGTTCTGAAGTACGATTCCTTATGTCTTTATTTTCTTAGATTGTCTTATAGCCAATCTGTAAATTCCCACCTTTCCCACTGATTCCCACCGACTGATCACGTTGAAGATTCACTCTTATTTCAGATCATGGGACCAGCAAAATGGTTAGCTAACAAAGCAAGCGACTGTCAGAAGCAGCGACAGCATCCCACCACTATCAGATATCTAAAGGTTAGAAGCTATGCCTCCTCGTCTCCATGCTAAGCATACTCATCTTGGAAGGAAAATGTTAGGCACAATCGCTCAGGAAAGAGCAGAGTAAGAAGGAGAATTAACACTTTTCACATTAAAAATATCTTAAGGTAAAATTTCTATTCATGTCACCTACATCTTACACATAGCTAGATCCCCCCCAAAATGAAAGATTTTGAAAGGACAGGCAAGCCAAGTTAGATGGTCGACTTAGAAGGGTATGTGTATATGTGTGCTTTCACCCTTTCAAGTCTGTTCAAATTGCCTGTGCCACACAGTTTGGATAAGCCATTCCTCCTATATAAGTACTCTGTGGTAGTGATTCTTTCCTGAATGCCATTTTGCCCTGCAGGAGATGATTTTCAATGTCTGGAGACTTTTTTTTTTTTTTTAATTTGAAGTCTTACTCTGTTGACCGGACAGGAGTTTAGTGGTACACTCACAGATCACCTCAGCTTCAACCTCCTGGCTCAAGTGAACCTCCAACCTTAGCCTTGCCAGTAGGTGAGACCACAGGCTCATGCCACAATGACTAGAAAAATTTTGGGGGGAGACAGGAGGAAGTAGAAACAAGATCTTGCTATGTTGCTTAGGCTAGTGTCAAACTCCTGGGCTCAAGCATTCCTCCCACCTTGGCCTCCCAAAATGCTGAGACTATAGACATGAACCACTGGACCCTGCTCCAGGAGACATTTTTGATTCTCAGCACTTGGGGATTGTTACTGGCATCTAGTGAGTAAAGATCAAGGATGCTTCTAGCAAGCTTATGTATATCTTATTATACACAAGATATTCCCCCAAAACAAAGTGTCATCTTATCCAATATGTCAATCAAGCTGAGATTGAGTAACTCCAGGCAGATAATAGAAGCCTTCTGTATTTAACTGTTGAATTCAAAGAGTTCATAACAATTTTGAACTTCTAGAAAACAATATAATCTCTCCACAATGATATCTAGTATAAAATACAGATATAAAATATCTTAGATATATTATTTAATATTAGCATTATTATTGCTACATTTCAACTCTTGTTTCCCATAAGATGAGATCTTTTTTAATGATAGTTGGTCTACCTAGAATTTCAACAAGTAAAAAAAAAAAAAAAATATATATATATATATATATATATATATATATTTAAAGCATTTTGACTCTGTATATATACATATGATGAAAATAAAACAAATAGCCTAGGACAGCAGGATGCTATAAATATAAAATACCTTTCAAGGAGATTGCTTTTAAAAATTGCATTAATCCTCACACTATGCCTTTGGGTAGGCGATAATAATTATTGCATCTGTTTTACAGATGAGCAAACCTGGTCACACAGAGGTTAATTACTTACACAAGTTTAATTTGAGAGTCAGTTATAGGACTGGGAATAACATGCCAATCTTGTAACTCTAAATTACAAAACTATACATTTTTACTCTCTAATGGGTCTAGTTCAAATACTGTATTTTTCATGAAGATATTAGTAATTAATCTTTACAGTGTACCCTAGGACTTATGATACTTTAATTTAGTATTTTATTTATTTATCAATTAAGCATATTTTTACAGAAAGGCTGTTAGAGACAGAGTATTGAGCTAATTACTAGGAGAAATAGCTGTAAGTTAATGATTGGAAGAGGAATTCGTACCTCAGAATGGAATTGTCCTCCAAATTAGTCTTGCCTTTCCCCTAAGGGAAAGTCCTCACATTTACCAATATAATCCTGCATATAATTTCTACAAATCTAAATCTCTATAAAAGTTGATGCATAGAATTTGCTTTTCTATTCATGCAGAAGCATAGATATTGAGTAAATGGTTCTGATTTTTATACTTATTATTGATACAGTTCATCCTTTTGTAAGTGGAAGTTTAAATAGGAAAATAATACCTGCCCATCAGCATAACTTAATAGAGACTCTCAAATATCGAGCAAATCCCAGTAATCAATACTTAGGGGAATCCGTGGCACTTAAGAAGGGTAGAGTACGTATTAATTATTATTGTTATTATCCCTACTCCCTAGAATAGCAATTGAACCAGCACTTACTGAGTTAAATTTCAGGTACAGAATTTGTAACTTCCTGTTGCCATTTTCAAGCTGGAGAAACTATCCATGTCAGTTCCAGCTACTTTTGACTCTGGGGACCAGATTATCAATACATATAGTGATCTTAAAATGATCTTTCTCCTTTACTTCTAAAGATAAGTGTAAACAGCAAGTAAAATGTAAGTTCTCCAATTAAACTACCATGCAAAAATTAATCTAAATGTTCTTAAATTTATAATTAAAATGAAGCAAAATAGAGTAGAAGCAGTCCTTAACACTTCTTTTAGATGGTTGACTAGACATACAACTTACATCCTATTACTTTTTCTACATTTCAACCTATCAATGGAGATAGAATAGTATATTGGTGACATTTTAGGTTTTGGAGAAGACCAAAATAACCAACTAAGTATCACAGTAGTTGTTTGACATTAAACATGTTCTTTAACCTAATCTTGTTTTTTTTTTTTTTTTTGAGTTGGAGTC
>NW_007253107.1:312408-360732 GCF_000164805.1 Carlito syrichta
CACCTCAGCCTCCCAAAGGCGCGGGATTACAGGCTGAGCCACCGAGCCCGGCTCAGAGCAGATATTTTTTAAAGAAAATTAATGGGATAAAAATATCATTTTATTTGTTGGATATCGTGGAAGAATATCCAGTAAAGTGAAAATGTAACAAGAAACTAGTAAGGTGTCAATAAAATTGTCAAGATGTGAAGAATAAGAGAAAAGATTGGAAAATAAAAGATTAAGTAGCCTAAAATTAGCATCCGGGGCAAAGTTGTAGAATGCAATTTTTGCCTTTTATTTGATCCCATGTTGTAAAAGCAATGCCTCCTTGGGAATCAATCTTAAGGGACAATTTCTTTGTCTCCTCAAATATGGCGTTTTTGTATGTGACTGGAAAAGACTACTGTGATGCAAGTGTTTGACAGTGAACTCAGGCTAGTGCCATTTTAATAAGACCATCATTTTTTCCCACTCATTACTCTGCCAATAATATGTTTGTGCAATAAAACAAATGCCCTAAGAAGTCAGTGTTTGGAAAAGCATTTTAATTTAGGCACTTATGCTGAAAAATATTATGAATACATATAGCTCACTTATTTTTCACCCTATCTAATAAATACCAAAAAGAATTAAAGATGAAAACATAACAAAAAAATTAAATTTAAAAATAACTAAGAATCTGCTTCGCTTCCAGTTTGGTTGTGGAAATTTGCCAGAGACTTTGTGTTCATATGAACAAACCTAACAATCTGAGTAAGCTATAAAACTGTAGTTTTCTTTAAAATGAGGAGAGATCTGAGAGCTCAAAGAAATTTAAATGGAATAGATTCCAGGAAATGAAAAGTTCTTCATATGAGAGCTTCTTTTATAATGGTGGAGCTATGGGTAAAAGACAGGCTGCTAAGATAAAGAAAGATGAAAGCAACTGAATTTTTCAAAGAAGTTAATATCTACTCCTGGGCTGGTGTGACAGATGAAAATTCCAAAGAGCCCCCAGCACAAAGCAAATCTGAATTTGTATCCACCTGCGATCTCTTTTTCATAAGCATCTACTAATTATGTTCAGTGCTAATACACCAAAAGCTGAGAACAGAAAAGGAAAGCTGGCAGTGATAACCCCTGTGTTATAAACTCTCACCATCAAGTGCAAGATAGCTATTAGAATACATCTGGGCAGAGCCAGAGAGCTGAGGAAAATCAAACAGAGAAACTCCAAGTTTCTAGGGGGAGAAAAAAAAAAAAAAGATTGAGTGTGAGGCAGGAATGTGGCAAAAAGGAAGGCATTCTAGGAGTTCAAAGATCCCGAACCTCCCACATTTCAAGGAATCTGAAAAGGCCCCTAATAGGTGGAGTGACTGGACAGCAATGAGGTTACTCCTGTGATTCCAAACCCCAGTTTTTATTCTGAAAACAGGAAGAAGAAATCTTTCACAATTCCACACGCTGGCAGCTTGCCTGTTGAACTCAGGCAGCTAACACCTGTGTTCCGTTTCCCAACCTGGTAAAGGGAAAGTCCTAGTTTTACCATTAACATATCCAAAGGCAGGGAGAGGACCTCTGATTTTTTGCTTCGGATGTAGAAGTCTGCAGATTAGTTTGCTCTCAACCTAATAATGTAAAAAAGAAAAGCCACATGTATTATAAAACTGTATATTTTCTTTAGCCCTACATTAGAAAGCTAAAGTTATAAGGCAATGGTTACCATGGAGCCGAAGTCGTAAGTAAACGGTTATCAAGGAAGAAGTTCAAGTCACAGGAAAGACCCTCAACTTGCTACCGTATAATCTTCATTTGCACCTAACCCACATCCATGTTTGAACCCTATTTTCCTTAATATCAATATGAATCCTTGGTTCTCTTCTGCCATCAAGCCCACTACCCCCTCCACTGCCATCCCATTCCTCTGCTCATTATTTGTGAACGATTTCTCAGATACGATCTGTACTGGAACATCAAGTCACAAAAGTTGTATTTTAAGAAAATCTGTCTGCCAGTGGTAGGTCAGTCAGGAAGGCAAAAGGAACAAAAGAAAGGAAGAACTAGGATTATTTCAGGACCTGGATCGGTACTCGAGAGAATGCTAAGATTTTGAGCAAAACTTTTCAACAAAATAGCACAGATATGCATTGTTATTTAAAGTAGAACATAGGTTATAGATTCGATAATATGAAATCTCTTTTTCTGTATTCTAAACACATGATTGTTCTATTTTGTAGATAGCAAAATATTTTAAATTCTGATTTCTAACAGCATATGACACTTGACATTTGAGAACAATCTTTGAAGAGGTGACAAGCACACATTTCTGTTATATAAATCATATATTTCTAAATTATTTACATCCTATGAAAACGTAGATTTTTAAAGTTGTGTACTTATAATTTTTTCTATCTATTTAACACAGCAAGAAAGACTGAAAACGCCATAGAACACTTCGTGTTCAGATTGCATCACATGCATTGTCATTTGATAAAGATGAAAGACTTCAGAATGTATTATTTATTGTGGTATGACATAAGCTAAACACACTAAACCCCCAAAACCAAGCACACTAAAATAACACCATTTTATTACCTCACACAGATTCAGGAGGCCAGGGCTCCAGGACTGACTTAGCAGGTAGATACTGGCTTAGGGAACTTCATCCTTGGTCTGTCAGTGGGGCTGCCATCATTTGGAGGCTTACCTGGGGCGAAAGAAGCCATTTCCAGGATGGTTCCTTCTCATGGGTATTGGGAGAACAGGAGCCCTTGGTCCTTCACTGGCTGGGGGCAGCAGATCTCATTTTCTTTCCACACTGTCCTCTCTACTAGGTTGCCCGAATGTGTTTATGGCGTGGCAGTGGGCATCCCCCACTGCAAGTGATCCAAGAAAGAGAGCAAGGAGGCAGCAAAAATGCTTTTGATGGCCTAAGCTTGGAAACCACATGTCATCCTGTCTACTAAAATCTATTGGTCACACAGAACAGGAACAAGCTAAGCGTGCTGTGTACATCAAGAGGCAGGGACCACCAGGGGTCATCTAGGAATCTGCCTATCACATCATTATGTCACAAACATCATACAAAAGTATATTTCCTCATTATTCACTGGGTTCTATTCTGCTTGCACAAAATTTTTGAATGCTTTTTATTGACGTTTTGAAGATGAGTTAATTTAAAAGAATTTTGCCTTTTATTGTACGACACTCTATAATCATACAGCTGCCTTTAAATTTTATATGCTGTGTCTTTTTTTTTTTGAATTGGAGTCTCACTCTGTCGCCCAGACTGGAGTGCAGTGGGCGCGCCACCACAGCCTAGACCTGCTGGGCTCTGGTGATCCTTCCGCCTCAGCCTTCTGAGTAGCCAGAATTACAGGCTTGCGCTACCGTGCCCAGCTAATTTTTTGATTTATTGTAGAGATGAGGTCTCGCCTACCCAGGCGGGTCTCAAACCTGCGGGCTCAGGCAATCCACTCACCTCAGCCTCCCTATATGCTGTGTCTTAAGATGTGAGAATGCAGTGTCTTGATAATGCATTTCCTAAAAAAGCTGTAGGGTAAAGCTTCTGCTATTATAAAAAATATTTTATCTAGCATTTTCCATATTTCACATAAGTACAGATACTTGCTAATACATATCATGAATGTATTTAAAAAATTTTCTTTTTAAATCTATACACACAAAAAAATACCAAAAACAAGTTCCTAAACAAGAGTTCCTAAATGCTAATATACATTAATTGGCATGAATGTGCCAATTAATAATGGCAAAAAATAAAGTATGTGTGAAATTTTTAAAATTTTAAAATATTCATATGCACATATTTAAAATATTTCCAATATTTAAAGATTTAAAATAATTTAAACTAATTGAATAAATAATATAAATAGAACAATTTCTTAATAAGAACTGTTACTAAACAGTAACACTGTTACTAAATATCATTACATTATGTGAAATTTTGACTTATTTCCATAACGACAAAAAAAGGAAGAGCACTGCAAAATTTCTCATGAAAGCAGCTTAAATTTCTGCATTTGTAAACAAATGTTTTGTGATACATGATAAATGGTGGCTTCTATACTATGTAAAGTGACTCATCACAGCAGTGACATTTTAAAAAATTTCATCACAGGCCTCAAAAATGCTTGTCGTCGGATTTTGGGAAGGTTTGAGGCCTGTGGTATAGCAGACTGAGTTTTTAAAACTTTTCCATTTTAATTAAATAGCATCTTTCCATTTATTCAGTTGTTTTTGGCTTTGAAACTACTTCAGTGGGTAAAAGCTTTTACATTTCACTCATAAAAGGGGTTAATTATTTGCTACAAAGAGGCACAGTCTTAATATTTTCATCTTCGATATGAAAATATCTGTAACTGCTATAGACCTTCTGGGAAGAGAGCTTTCCTTTCTGTCCAATTCGCTTTGCTTTTGTATGACCACATGTTTTCTGTACCAGTCATTTGGGAAAGAGGTGAGCTTATCTCTTGTTTTAGAGTTTTGCTTGTCTACTTAGTATTCCTTTTGGGGTCTCAAGATTTATGGAACAATAAATGTCATTTAATGCTGTGTGCTAATTTTGAATTCCTCGTCAGGTTTTAGAAGTGGGGTAAAAATACTTAGGAACTCATCAAACTTGAAATTATACTGAGTGGCATTGATATGAGTCTGTCCCAGTGAAACAGGTTAAATAAATTATGATCCCAGCCAAAAAAAAAAAAAAATTTCATCAAGAAGCTGGCAAAGTTTTTGTGTACAATTTTGAAAAAAGTAATAAAAAAGGAGTTTCTAATGATGAGGATTGTATTTCTGATAGAATAAATATTGCTTGTTTGTGAATTTGTGTTAACAAGTCTATAATCAATTTTAACAACATAAATAACCAATTTAGAAAGACCATTTGTGACATCCTCAGTTGAAGAACCGCCTGGAAAATCTGACACTCGTAGAGTAATTTTGATGTTCATCATCACTAAAGTGGCGCCCAAGACAGTGGAGATTTTGTGGGTGTGGAGTCATCAATGGAGTTGCACTCCCCATCCTGCCCATTGTCCGGATGTTCCATCAGCCATTCACATATGGAAAAAGGAAGATGTCCATGATCTGTGCCTAGAACCTCACTCTGATGTATGCATAAACATAAAATGTTACCTATACAATTTAAAAAATAAACAGGACTTCAATCACTTAAACATTGAGAGAAGATTACACCTTGTTTTGTTGAGAATGTTACCAAATATTCACCATTTAGTTGTATCACAAATGGCCATATTACTTGTGATATTTGAATTAATAGGAAGATTTTTTTATGGGTCTGTATTTGTAGAGTTTACACTTAGAGTTAACCCACACAAAGATGCAAAGTTCTGACTAATTTATCCTTTATATAGGGCAGTTCAGACATTTTCACCCTGATAGATAACCTATGTCTCTTTTATTTCTTATTACAATTCATGCATTATAATGATTTTTAAAATATGGTTACAATTAGATTATAACCTTCAAACATTTCCGTATAGTAAACGGAACATGAAATATGAGGGGGTACCCCAAACAAACCAGAATTATGGATAAAATATTGCGTATTTATTCTTGCATGTTTAAACGTCAATCGCTTTCAAAGTTCTCTCCATTTAACGCAAAACAGTTTTTGAACTTGTTAATTTTTATGCTGCTTAGTGCCTCTACCATTTTTTGTTTCAACTCTTCCACGCCAGCAAATTGTTTTTTGTTTTGTTTTGTTTTTCATTGAAGAAATAACAACAAAAGTTGCTTGGACACAGATGAATAGGGTCACCATAGAAGTCATGCCATGTTTGGTCAAAACTGCTGAACACTCAGTATGGTGTTGGCAAGTTGTTCGTGTAAATCACCCATCATGAAATGGGCAAAAGCATCAGAATAATAATAAAAAAAAAAAAATCACTGAAGCCCAACACAGCCTCTCACCACAATGCTAGCTGGTACACTGATGCTGATGGATAGCTAAAACACTGACATTGCAGGGGCAGCCTGTATGACAAGACCTCGCCCTACAAAAGATAATTCTGGGGTTTTGGGAGTTCCCCCTTGTGCATTTGTTATAAGGAGGAGATACTAGGTCTGATAGCATTGATAAATAATTTGTAAGTCGCTTGCATGCAGCATAGAACTCGCACAATCAGTATAATATTTTCTGGGAAATGTATACAGCAAATAAAAGCCACTGTATTGAACTTTCTATCTTCTAATTTTTAAAAAATGCCTAAATAAAAATAAAAACAATGAATATGCGAATACATCAAATTTTTGTGTTAATTTTTTTAGATTTGCCTACAAGACTGACAAAAAAAGTTTCACACATAAGAATGTATTAATTACTTCTAGATGAATTATATTTCTGTGAGATCTACTTTTGTGTCCAAAAATTGATGAGATATAACTTTTAAGTATTTTATAAGAATATAATAACAATTTGAAATGTTTACTCAGAGTTTTAAAATAGTTTTAATATAGGTACTCAAAAAACACTTTTTAGATAAGAAAATGAAAAACAAACCAAAACAAAAAACAAAAACAAAAACAACATGTTAACATGACTATTCAGTTTCCCTGAGCAGTGTACTTTTAGTTTTGGTAACTTTTTGGAAGCAGGGAATTAAAAATTAAGTACTAGCAGCTGAGATTCAAGTTCTAGGAAAGAAAATAAGCTTCCTCTTATTTCCATTCTTTTAAAAATAATTCTACATTATATTAAGAGAAGCTGAATTGTGAGCAGAGTAAGTTTAACTAAAGTTTAGCTATCAGCTTTCTGTACTAAAGGAGGAGACTAAGGTAATAAACAATTAACAAAATAAAAATATTTTTATGTTATTTTGGCTTTAGAGGTTTGTGGTTTATGTTTTTTCACACCCACATAAAAGAAAATACAGTTCTCTTGTCTGAAGCATAATTTTATTAAAAGTTATTTTGCCTCAATAAGTTCTTTATTCCAGAATTCCTTCTGGAAATGGTCTGAATCACCTTTGAAACAAAAGTAAAATTAGAATTACCTAAGAAAAGATGAACTAGTATTTACACTCATTTTATGTTATTTTTAAAACTCATAGGTGTCATGGTGTCCTAAGCCAAAGGGCATAATTGTTTGGTGCTTAAAAGTCTTTATCTAATGCTTTCTATTCTGAAGGCATAAACAGAATTGTTATTCCAATAAATAAATACTAGACAAAATAGGGAGAACAACCATCATAGCATTGCACAAAAAGCAAAAGATATTAACTTGAAATATTTATACATCAAGCTATCAACACTTAATTGGGTGCATGTATGTATTTATATACTAGTAATTTTAAAATACAAATTCCGGTAGTAAATTTATTTAAATAATGGAGGAATATATGCAGTTTTTCTGTTTATATTCTGTTATGGTTCCACAGTTTTTTGTTTGTTTGCTTGTTTTTTGCTCATCACTCTTTCTACACCTTTGCTGAAGGCATGATCACTGAATAATCCATAACACCAATATATTACTCATAGAGTACATGAACAAAATTGACGTTTAATAACTTGGTGCTCAGATGACAGAAGTCAACACTAAATGTCTTTGAAAAGTATACTTCCCAATTCAAATCACTGTCATTATTATAATCAATATTCTGAGGTATAGTATACCAGATATGGTTTAGTATAATTACCGAAAGCAAAGATGCAAGAATCAGTTTTACCTAATAATACTACTTTCTGGAAGTCATCTAATTTTCTCAATTTATAAATAGGACAAACACATGGCGGCTTTTGATCTCATAAAATTTAAGAATGCTACATCATACAAAGACATTGTGGTGGTGCTTTGAAAATAGAACCACTCCAGATGTTAGCTCTGTTTTAAGTTATATTTCTAAAAGTTTGATTTTTAAAAAGTCTCTGTCATCTTAATCTTATAGGCATTACAATCATATATGTTAATAAGTAATGCAAGAAAAAGTAAAAAGTGATTATATATTTGGGTTGAGAGACTTCAAGACCATTCATAGCCGCAAAGAATTGCAAGGCGAGTCTAAGAAAAACTATGATACTTATGGTTATGTATTATTACAATGAAAGGATTTATAGATTAAAGTCAGCAAAGGAAAAATTAACAGGAAATGTCCTAAGACAAACCAAATTGATGCATTTGGGTGTCTTGTCTCAGCAAAGCCACACAGTGTACTTGTTCACCCAAGAGCCATGTGTGACAACTTATGAGACATATTATCAACCAGATAAATTCACATGAGCCTCCGTGTTTATGGTCGTTTTGGGGAGTCAGTCATTTAGGCATGCAGTACCTGCATGACTGAACTCAGCTACTTAGACTCCAACATCCTAGAGAGAAAACAGGTGTTCACCATTAGTCAAACTTTAGTATTAACTATCAGAACAGATTGATAAGGCTTGGTTCAAAACCTCTGGCATATGAAATAAACAATCAGACGAGACACAATATTCAAGGACTTAGAGCTCTCAGGGACCCTAAAGATAAGTCTTTTTTGGTAATGTCCTGGTTATGAGCACCCATGATCTAATGAAATAAGCCTTTTCTAAAACAACAATTTAATTTAAAAATAACACAATGAAATTGCTATTAGGACAGAAAAAAAATACTTATGGAATGGATGGCTGCATATCTATAGATTTATATACAAAATAATCAAGAACTTTATAATCTTTATGGAAGAAAATATAATCTCCATATTCACTAATATAATTGCAAAAACATCTACATTATTGCAATTCAGTCTCTCATTTATTATTCATTTTAATTTTTCAAAGGTAAGAACAAGTAACACAATGCATGACTCTATGACTATGACAAATATTTATTACTATATGAGTAATTACTCAAATGAATATTAACATATGCATTATTTTCCGATTACTGCTATAACATATTCCATAAACTTTGTCCTTACAACAACGCAGAGTCAGGGAATGCTTCTGCAAATTGGTAGGAATGGAAGGTAGTTCAATCTTTGTGGAAAGCGGTGTGACAATTTCTAAAGAACTCAAAATCGAACTACCTTCTGATCCAGTAATCTCTCTTCTAGGAGTATATCCAGAGGAACACAAATTGCTCCTCCAAAAAAGACACTTGCACACATATGGTCCCTGCAGCACTATTCACGTTAGCAAAAAAAAAGAACCAACCGTGCTGCCCATCGAAAGTAGGTTGGATAAAAAAATATGGTGCATATACACAATGGAATATTGCATAGCTATAAAGAAAGACAAAATTATGAACTTTGTAGCAACTTTGATGGATTTAAGTGATGGATCACTGTAATACCCAGTGATCGTTCACAGAAACAAAGAAACGAGTACCACGTGCTCTCACTCATAAGCAGACCTTGAACAATTATCATGCTACTACAAGGAAGGAGTTGGAAGTAATGGGAAACTGCTGGGGATTTGGCACACTTCATCAATTAGGATACCTAATCTCAAACCAGGTGAAGTGGGGATCAAAGTGAGGCCCAAACTTTACCTGTACAATGACCATTTGTATACTTAACCCTGAATTGTAACCTACATCTTTAAAATAAAAATAATTAAATTAAAAAATAAAGTATAAAAATTACCCAAATGATTCATAATTAGAAATAATGATGAAAAGGTAGAAATGTAAATATACGCTAACAGTGATTATGGTGAAAACCAGGATAAAAGCGAGGGGAACTTTATTTGGAAAGGAGATGAAGGAGACTTAGATATCCTGGAGTGCTGTATTTCTGGCCTAGAAGGAGTTAAATAACTGAGTAAGTGTAATAATTCTTTGGTGTGCACATTACATTTATGTGTATTTCTATGTATATTTTATGATGTGTAATAAAACACACATTTTACTTTTAAACAGCCAGTAAGAGGACTATTTTTTTTTATAAAAGAAACCAGTAGAGTATCAAAGACAATTAATTTATTTATCTCAAAATAGTTTTACCTTATTTTAAAGAAAATAAGCCTTATTTGCATGTTTACTGCAAAGGAATCGACGAAGCTTAATAAAAATTCAAAGAAAATAAGAAATACGTGGATTTTTTTTAAGCTTTTCTTTTTGCAAAACTATAAGGAAGAATCATGGCAGTGAATATGAAAACAGATGTCTTGTCACCTCCTCAAAAATTTTAATGAAGCAGCTAATGTAACACTAAACATAGTATATTAGTTGTGTCTGTATTGCTTACTTAAGAATTCTATCCACGTGCCACAATTCTTTGGAAGTTTTTCAGAAAATGTATTATGGAAAGGATTGTCAAGACCCTCTAATATCCACCAAACTAGAAGACGCATAAACTGCAGACACTAAGTAAACCGTGAAGCAGATGTGTCTTACATCATTTGGAATCAATTGCCTATGTGAAAATGGCCAGTATTTGGAGCCAGCAGTGCTGTTGGAATACAGAATTTGTGTCCAGTTCGGTAGTGATAGCAAAGAGATATTTGACACAATGTGGAATTATGCCTTTAATGCACAAGGTAGCAATCAACTAAAATGAAGTTGTACACTGCCAGAAAGTTGGAAATTTGAGGGCTTTCCCAGCATAGGCAGTTTTACCAAAAAAAGAGAAAGATAAGTTTTCACAGAAAAGATTAATTTCTTAAACTACTCACAGCCCACTCAATTTCCTCAAAATTTACACTCTTTGACTAAAGATTGTGAAATAGCATTACTTTAAATCACTTTTTGACCATATCTGTAGCAACTCCAGAGTGCTTTGAAAAGCGCAATTTTGTAGCATTTTGATATCTTCCGTGATAATAATTCCATTTTTAAAAACACTTCTTAGTCTTTTTTAAAAAAAAACTTACTTTCCAGATGAAGTTTAGACTACATTTCTTTACTGAGAAAACCTGTGATTTTCATCAGGGCCAAATTATATTTATAGCTTCATTAGGGATAGAGTGATCATTTTTAAAATATAGAGGTTTTCCATAGAGAAACAGTATGTTTTCACCATATATTCAGAGACAAGTTTCTTGGAAGTCAAATCAGATTTTTTTGCATGAAAAAAAAATACGTATTAATACATCCAGCTCCTCATTTAATGTCATCTCTTAACTGGCAAAATGACATCCTAAAATATATATTCATTTTGGAACTACATCCTCAATTTCATTTTTCCAATAGTTAATGCTAATGTCCTTAGTCACCCTTGATTTCTTCCTTTTTGCATTACTGCTAACATCTAATGACCAGTGCCTTTAAACATCGTTAACATATATTAAGTACTCAGCAAATATTTGTTGAAACAGTAAATGAATGAAAACATTCTAAGATCCTGCAATTTTCCCTCAAGATTTAACCCAAATTCATCCACTTTATTTCAGCTTCAATTGTCTCTATAAAGATCATTTATATTTATAATACAGATTGTCATTCTACTACTTAAACTAGCCCCATCTTATAATTCTTCCTGTTAATATTGTTACCTTTCTATTGCTTGTTAGCTTTTAAAACCTATATATGGAAATTAAATAAGTAAAAGTGAAAAATTCTATATATTGAATACTAACTCATCACATTGTTGCCCACCTATCAGCCCTCATATCTTCATAAATTCATATATAATATCTGCAAAGATTCAACTGATTCCAGTAAACGTCACACTTTAGAATGCCTATAAAACATACTCATGAACTATAAGTTTGACTACTGTGCCTTTATGTACAAAAAAGTAAATAAGTATAGATATTCTGATTGTCTCCCTATTTTCTAGCAAAAGTAGTATTGAACTTGAATTATACTTTAGACCAAATAGACCTGACAAACATATACAGATAATGCCATCCAAAAGCAACTCTTCTGATGCTTCTTTTTAAGTGCACTTGACCATATACTACTAATCTTCTTAAATATTTTTTACTTAAATATTGGATCCAGACATTTGTCAACTCTGATTTTTTTTTATATTCATGTGTTCTTTTAATTTCAATTTTTTATTATTTTAGAGTTGTAAGTTACATGTGAGGATTTGCTACCTGAGTAAATTAGGTACAGGTGAGGTTTAGGCTTCTGTCAAGCCCTCTCTACCCCTGGTTATGGACATGGCACCCAGTGGATGATTTTCGCTTCTAATTATTATACCTTCCTCCCTTCCCCCATCAGCAGTGCCCAGTTTTTTTGTTCTCGCCTTTGTGCTCATGTGCCCAATGCTTAGGGCCCACTTATGTGTGAGAACATATGGTATTCAGTGTTTTTGTTTCTGTGATAGTTCACTTAGAATGATAGTCTCCAAAAACAACCACGCTGCTGCAAAGAACACGATTTTGTTCTTCTTTATGGCTGTAAAGCATTCCATCATGTATATATACCACATTTTCTCTATCCAGTCCACTTTCAATAGGCATCTGGGTTGATTTCATGCTTTTGCTGTTGTGAATTATACTGCAATGAACATATGTGCGCAGGTGTCTTTTTTGGTAAAGCTATCGATGTTCCTCCGGGTATATTCTCACAGGTGAGATTGCTGGAGAGTATGGTAGCTCAGTTTTTAGTTCATTGAGAAAACTCCAAATTGCTTTTCACAATGATTGAGCTAACTTTTTTTATTCTCACCAACAGTGTGAAATCATTTCCTTTTCTCTGCAGCTGTTTCTTTTTGACTTTCATATGAGCTAGGGAGAATTTCTTCCTTCTCAATTGCTGGGAATACCTTCAGTAGGAATGGTATCTCTTCCTAGTATGTCTTGTAGAATTCAACTGAGAAACCAACTGACTCAGAGCTTTTTTGGTGGAAAGTGTTTTTATTACTGGATCGATTTGTTGGAATGTATTGATCCACTTAGGGTTTCAACTTCTTCCTGTTTCAGTCTTGACAGGTTATGTGATATCAGAAATAGCTCCATTTTTTTCTTGATTCCCTATTCACAGCAGATGTTTGTAGTAATCTCTAATAATCTTTTGTATTTCTTCAAGGTCAGCTGTAACAACTCCGTTTTTGTTTCTAATGTGTCTATTTGATTTTTTTTCTCTCTCTTTTTGATTAGTTTGTTCATGAGTCTGTAAATATTATTTATCCTTTCAAAAACTAGCTGTCCACCTCATTGATCCAGTATATGATTTCTTTTTCTTTCTTTTTTGGGGGGCATCTATTTCATCTAACTGTGACATTATTTTGTAAACTTTTTTTTCCTAATAATTCTAGCATTCGATTGCTCCCATCTTTCCAGCTTTCTTAGGTGAGATATTAGATTGTTTACTTGAGATTCCTCTATTTACTTTATATGTATGTGCATTGTTATAAACTTCCCTCTTAGCATTACTGTCATGGTATCCCAGAGATTTTGGTGTGTTGTGTTTAGGTTTTCATTTGCTTGAAGGGATCTTTTTATTTCTGCCTTAATTTCTGTGTTAACCCAAAAATCATTCAGAAGTGTGTTGTTTAATTTCCATATACTCATGTATTTTGGGAAGTTCCTTTGGGTGCTATTTATTTTCATTCCACGGTGGTCTGAGAAAGTGCTTGGTATAATTTTGTTCTTCTGAAACTTGTTCATACTTGATTTATCTGTGAGCATATGGTCTATCTTGGAGTGTATTTTATATGCAGAAGGGAAGAATGTTTTTTTGTTGTTGTTGTTGTTGTTGTTGTTTTTTGGTGTCAGGGTCTTGCTCTTTTACCCAAGCAGGAGTGCAATGGCACAATGCTGGCTCATTACAGTCTTGATCTTCTGGACTCAGGTGATCTTTCTGACTGCAGTCCAAGTGACTGGGACTGCAGTGCATATCACCACAGCGCACTAAATAAAAAAAAAATTGTAGATATGAGGTCTCACTATGTTTCTCAGGCTGGTCTTGAACTTCTGGACTCAAGTGATCTTCCAACTTCAGCCTCTCAAAATGCTGGGATGACAGACATGAGCCACTGAACATGACTTCTGAACTTCTTTGTTAGTATTTTGCCTCAATGATCTGTGTAAGCAAGGTATTAAAGTTAGCAAGGTATTAAAGTGTCTGACTGTAATTATACTGCTTGTAATGTACCCTCTTAATTAGAAATTGCTTTGTAAATCTAACAGTTCCTATGTTGAGTGTGTATATATTGAGTATGAATATTTCTTTGTGGTGGATTGAGCCATTATCCTTATGTAGAGTACTTTTTAACAGTTACTGGTTTCAAGTCTGTTTTGTTTCTTTTTCTGATATAAGTCTAGCCATTTCTGCTCATTTTTGCTTTCTGTTGCGTAGAAGATCTTTATCCAACCCTTTACCTTGAGCCTGTGAGTGTCATTTGCAGTGAGATGGGTTTCCTGAAGGCAGCAGAAGAATGAACCATGTTTTTTTTTAAATCTAGTTTGCCACCCTATGCCTTTTGAGTGACCCGTTCAGTTCATTCACATTTAAGTTAATTATTGATTTGTGAGGGGTTGTTTCTGTCATATTGCTATTAAGAGGCTGCTTTAATTTTTAGTTTTTGTGGTTGATTTGCATGGTCCATAAACTCTGTGTTTGCCTGTGCTCTTGCAATGGGTGGAACTGTTCTCTGGTTTCTGTGTTTAGAACATGCTTAAGCATCTCCTGAATGGCTGGTCTAGAAATGGTATATACTCTTAGAGATTTGATGCCTGGGAGGATTTTAATCATCCTTTGTTCATGAAGCTTAGCTTAGTAGGCTAGGAAATTCTTGACTAAAATTGCCTTTTCTTTAAGGATGTGAAAGATGAGCCCCCAGTCCTTTCTGGCTTGTAGGGTTTCTGCTGAGTAGTGCTGCAATTCTGATAGGCCTTCCATGATAGGTAGTCTGTTCTTTCACTCTAGAAGCCTTTAGGATTTTTCTTTGCAGGCTCACCTTGTGGTGATGGGTTACTATTTCCCTTGGGGGTGGTCTTCTCTGAATATCTTGTGTCTGTCGGATGCCTGTCTTGTGAGATAGGGGACATTTTCTTGAGGACATCTTGGAAAGCTTATTTCAAGATGTCTTCAGTTTCTTTTTCTCTCTCAGGGTTGCTGATAAACTGTAGATCTGATCTCTTTACATAATCTCAAATCTCTCATAGACTTCGTTCATGCTTCTCCTTATTTTTATCAGTCTGGGTTCATTCAGTAGTTTGATCCTCAAACTCTTAATTTCTTTCCTCTGCCTGGTCAATTCTGCTGCTGAGGCTTGCTATTGTGTCTTAAAATGACTGGAAAGAATTCTTCACTTCCAGAAGTCCAGAATGGTCCTCTCTTATAATGGCCAAATAAATGTTCACTTCCTGAACTGTTTTCATGGTCTGGATGATTTGTGTGCCCACCTTCTTGTGGATCTTATTGAGTGCCTTTGCCATCCATAGTCTGAATTCTATGTCTGTCCTTAGGGACAGGTCTTCTGGATAGGTTCCATGGCTTGGGATTTGGGAACTCCTTTTTTGGGTTTAGATTTGATTAGACTTTCAGGATTGCCGGTGTTTTCTGCTGGTTCTTCCTCATTTGTAAGGGCAGAATCTTATTGTTTTTACTTTACATCATTTTATTTTACTTTTCTTTTTGTTGTTGTTGTTTGGGTTGGAGTCTTACTCTGTTGCCCAGGTTGGAGTGCAGTGGCACATGTGATCCTTCCACCTCAGCCTTCCAAGTAGCTGGAACCACAGGCGTGTGCCACCATGCCCAGCTAATTTTTTTATTTATTGTAGACATGGGGTCTCACTGAGTTTCCCCGGTTGGTCTTGAACTTCTGGACTCAGGCAATAGGCAATCCTCTCACCTCCACCTCCCAAAGTGCTGGGATTACAGGCATGAGCCTTCGTGCCCATCTTGTTTTATTTTTAACAAGGTAAGGTTGCTATTATTGAGGGATGGCCACTTGTGTGATTTTTTTTTTTTCTTTCTGTCCTCTCTCCTCTGGCTTGCCTGTGGGGAGGGATATCAATGGCAGAAAGAGAGGTGATCTAGGAGAAACTGTCTGAAACTGCTCTGCCAGTGCAATCTGACAGAAACAGGTGATATTTTTCTCTATTTCAGTCTTTCCCCTTTTTCTGGGACAAATGACAGAAGTTCTGGCTGTAGTTATGGGTCCCCCTTCCTAGTCTGCTTGCCGGTCCAGTAGAATTGGCAGGTGACCGGGCGTTCCCTGAAGCTCTAACCTGGCTCAGGTGCCCTTGGGGGTGTGGTTTGACCTTTTCGCATCTGAGTGGATTTCCCCCTTTCCCCGGGGATTAAATGGAGCAGTGGGGAATGGTTATTTCTTCCTCTGTCTGCAGGTGGGCAGGGTCATTGCCACCACCACTCTGCAGAGGCACCCTAACCCTTTGATCCCACCCTGCTCTGGGGGAGGAACTTTGGCACTCCAGAAAGCCCCCTAAGGGCAAGCCACTTTTTGCAACCCTCACCTAAGGCCACCATAGATGCTGGCGTCTGGAGAAACTTCCCTGAAATTGTTGTGTCACCCCTGCTGGGTGCTGGGTAGGGGAACATGTCTCTGCCACACACACCACCTCCACGGGGTGTTTCCCTGCAAGGTTTTATACGGGAAGTCAGTGGTTACTGTTTGGGACTTCTGGGAACTGGAGCCACTCAGGCTCCACATGGGACCTGCAGTGCCTCTGTCTCTATTTAGGGCAGCCCTCTGCATTCTGCCATGTAGGCAGATTAGGGAGGGAAGGGAGAGTTCTCAAGCTGTTGCTCCCTTGGCAGAGATTGCAGAGACTTACAAGATGTCTGTGAGAAGAGAAGCTGTCATCTCCCCTCATCCTCTCTTTCTTCAAAGGTGCTCTCCCATTATTGCCTCAGGGCCATTTCTAGGGTTGTTTCGGGATTGGAAGTGTCTGTCCTCTACATCCCGTGTGCCCATTTGGCAGACTTCAGCTTGGGTTTTCAGATTCTTAAAACCCCAGGTCTGCTCTTTCATGTATATTTCTTTCCAGGGAATGGCAATTGTATAATGTCTTTAGTCGGCCATCTTTCAACCCTTTTTTAGAACTAAAAAAGTTTTCCACTTTAAATGTATGATAATTTAGTTAATTAATTTTCATGCATTTAACCAATTGGATTTTACTATGTTCCATTACAAGCAAGTTTGTGATGTATTCTTGCAAGTATACCAGAGTGAGAAGTTCTCCGAGACAAAATAGTCTGATTAATGGGTATATTATTTTATGATTTATTAGACAATAGTCACTGAATATTATGACACTGTTCTCCGTAAGTATTGTACTGATCTGCACTCCTACGGATTGTATATTACCCGAAAGTGACATAAAAATATCTTGCCACTTGAAAACATTTTTTTTAAACAAAATAATTTTGACTGTTTTAGTCAGTTTTTAAATTTCTATTCTCCAAGTCATTGTTACTTCCTTTCATTTATTATACTTTGTATTATATCGAATTTCATCTCCACATGTCTGATGGATTTTTCTTCCATTGTTACCTGGGTGGCACTAGTTTACTTCATGTTCTTATCATCTCTTTATTATTTATTCTTTGACTTTTTGCACTTCTACTTTGTGATTACTCTTCATAAGAATGAGTGTAAACTTGTGTTTGTGTGCGTTATTGCATAGCATGATATATTTACTAATTATCCTGAAAAATCTTTTCTACTGAAATAATTATCTGTCAATAAGAAAATTTTGTTTCTCTTTTCCAGACTTCTCTAATGGCAACATTATAGCAAATGTTCTAACATACACTATGCTGGTACTCACTATTGCACATATTTGTTTTCGTTAAACTAATTATTTACAAAGGTTTTCTTTTCAGGATGGTGAAGTCAGGGGCCATCACTCTAGAAACAGCTTTAGTACAAATAAGGCTTAACTATTTGTTCTTTGAAACTCCATCTCCTGTGTTCTTTGAACATGGTTGAATTTAAAGGGCTTTGGCTACCAAGCCTGGAATTTTAGCTTTTATGAAAAGGCACCTTACAATGAAATTCTTCAGTTTACAGTGAGCACATTAAATTCAGGATATATGCTTTTCTGACACTAGAAATCCTTTTCTGCTGAGTTCTCTTGATACTCTCCATCTTCCATGCCTCCTTTCTTCATCTCTCTGAGGTCATATTCAACCTTGTCTTAGCCCATTGAAGTTAGATATGTGGTTATTAGAAGTAAAAGATATGTGTTTGCCCTTGGGAATTTTTTTTTTTTTTTTTTTTTTTTTTGAGTTGGAGTCTCACTCTGTCGCCCAGACTGGAGTGCAGTGGCCGCTCCTGGCCACCGCAGCCTCGACCTGCTGGGCTCCGGCGATTCTTCCTCCTCAGCCCTCCAAGTAGCCAGAATTACAGGCATGCGCTACCATGCCCAGTTGATTTTTTGATTTATTGTAGAGATGAGGTCTCGCTGCCCAGGCGGGTCTCGAACCCGCGGGTTCAGGCAATCCACTCACCTCAGCCTCCCAAAGGTGCGGGATTACAGGCTGAGCCACCGGCGGGAATTATTTCTTTACTTCTGGGAAATACATTTTTATAGTAAATTCTGAAATCTACAATTTCTCAGCCAACTAAAGAACTTCCACACTTACTCTTGCCTGATATCTGCAAAGATTCCATTGGTTTCAGTAACCTTTACACTCTAGAATCTGTAAATTGTATCTAACTCCAAGATTCAATGAATGGGGAGGTTAGAATTTTATTTTATTTTTGTTACTTCACACGATTTCTAGAACAAGGGAAAGATGAAATCTACACAACTGCCAGCTCATAACAAAATTCCTACTATATGTCTAATATTTCTGTATGCATTTTTCAATTACTTTTGTGGCACACATTGATACTAATAGTCATTATGGGCAACCATGACATGCTCATATTTTAATGGAATTGCTTTCAGTGCTTTGATGTTTAGAGTAATACTTGTTTTTGTCTTTCAGCTTCCGGCTACTTGGAAGGCTGAGGTGGAAGGATCGCCGGAGCCCAGCAGATCGAGGCTGCGGTGGCCGGGAGTGGCCACTGCACTCCAGTCTGGGCGACAGAGTGAGACTCCAACTCAAAAAAAAAAAAAAAAAAAGGGAAGAAGGTATCAGATCCTGAAAGGCAGTATCTGAGGCGGTCAGTCGATTATGCTCCCTCTAGCAGGAGATTTGACAGAGCATTTTTTCTCTTCACTCCCACCATCTTCTATATTTCCCAAGGCATGTGGCTTTAGATTTAGCCATCAGCCAGAGGGAAACCAAGTCAAGGCAGAGCTTTAACGAGGAGACCAATGCAGTCTTTACTTCCCTGTGGGATATGCCAGAGGTTGGTGATCAGCATCAGAAAGCACCCAGGCCACTGAACACACCTATCCACAAAGAGAGTGTGATAAACAAAAAGTATGTAAAGCCCCAATGTTTGATTGACAATAGACAGATGTGATAGTTCTTATTTTTCTTTTGCCCTAAAAGTCCAAGAAGAAGTTAAAATGTTGAACGGAGTCAATGTTTTAAAAGTCATTGCAATTCACTGGCAAGGTAGTGGGCAGTTTGATTATTGTTATATCAATAACCCATGGGTGGTAGAAATATTTGCTTTCATTTGACTGCCAGGACTATACTACATAATGTAGACTGATTGCCACTATTAAGACTCACTGAAACATAAAAAAATAAAGACACATGAAAAGAGACCTAGCATGAAGAAGAAAATGGGCAAACAAATATACGAATTACTAAATTAGAGTTGCTGGAAGTGGATGACAAATTTAACAAAATCGTATATAATCATTTATAATGATTTGACCAGTGTACAATTCTCTCTGGAAATAACATTGTTTTCTTATGTTTTAAGTTTAATTTTTTATATGCACACATTTTGATAATTCTTAATTTTTGCGTCATAACACACTATTGGCATTAACCTATGCCTAGACTTAGCTTTCTTTTTGATTTAATTTTTACGAACTCACATTTATCGAAGTTTAAAATGTACTCATGAAAACAAAGAAATTCTCTAATCTTCATGATAAATTATATGACCTTATAACCATTGTCATCTCACCAAGCTGACCTTCTCTCTAATTCTTATATTCATGATTCTCTTATCTTCTTTTGAAATTGATCTGTACTGCATTTGTGTAAATTTTTAAAGTTCATTTCCACTACAAATGTCTTATTAATTAGTTTGACTAAAGATGTTTTCATGCTGTACATAAATCTTTGAGAGACATGTTTTTATGTAGGAATGGATGTTAGATGTCATATTTACATCTTGGAAATTCAAAATCTTATTACTATTATGAAAACTAGACTACACAGCAATTATTTTCTCATTTGTTTTCATTTTAATGCCTCAAACTTTACTTACCTAAATACCTCATTTTCTATAATAATTCCCACAGGAACATCCTGGGCAATAACATTAGTATGTGCATTTAAAATTTTTTTGTAGTGAAAACACTTAAAAAAAAAATCTATACTCTTAACACATTTCTAAGTAAACAGTACAGTATCATTAACCATAGACAGTATTGTACGATAGATTTCCAAGGCTTATTATGTATCACCAAAATGTTATATCTACTTAACTAGCAACTCTTCATTTCCTCTCTCCCCTAGCCTCTGGCTACCACCCTTCTCCTCTGAATTTATGAGTCTATACTGGATAGCTCCCGTAAGTGAAATCATGCAGTATTTGTTCTTCTGTCACTAGCTTGTTTCAAATTTATTAAATCTATCCTATTATTGATTTCCAGTTTCATGTCATTGTGATATAAAATACTTGTCTTGACTTTAATCTTCTTATGTTTGTTAAGACGTGTTCTGTGTCCTGTCATGTACTCTATCCTGGAGAAAGGTTCATGTGCATTTTTTTAAATTGTAATTTTTATGATAAAGTTGTGGGGTACATTTCAGGGTTAGATATACAAACATTGATCATGCAGATACCCTTGTTGATGAGGCATGTCCCTCCCTCACCTAGCAGTTTCCCTCAACTGCCAATCCTCCTCCCCTCCCCTGACAGTTTCCCACGGCTGCCAACTGCTTTCTTACGAAAAAGTGCTCAGCCTCACTCATCATCAGAGAAATGCAAATCAAAACCACACTGAGATACCATCTAACTCCTGTAAGAATGGTCACGTGCACTTAAAAAGAAGCACCAGAAGAGTTGCTTTTGGATGGCATTATCTGTATATGTTTGTCAGGTCTATTTGGTCTAAAGTATAATTCAAGTTCAATGCTTCCTTACTGGTTTTGTCTAGATGATGGTGCTTTGTTGAATGAAGGACCCCTGTTATTATTGTATCACAATTTTCCTCTCCCTTCAGGTCACTTAATAATTGCTTTTTTGTATAAGTGCTCTCATATTGAGTGGATATGTATTTTCAATTGTTAATTCCTTAGAAATTTGACCCCTTTTTATTATGTAATTACCTTTTGGGCCTCTTCTTACAGTTTTTTACTTAACATCTATTTTATCTGTTATCACTGTAACTACTCCTGCTCTCTCTCTTTTGTTTCCATTTGTGTGAAATATCTTATGCCAGACCTTCACTTCCAGTCTATGCATGTGCTTGCTACTCAAGTGACTCTCTTATAGATAGCTTATAACTGGATCTTGTTGCTGTCATTGTTTTAATCCATGTGCCACTTTGTGACTATTGATTAAATAATCTAATTCATTTACATTCAAGACAATTTTATAACAAAAAAATTATTTTAAAGATGAGGGGTATAATTCAGGGTTAGGTATACAAATGGTCATGGTACAGGTAAAGTTTAGGCCTCATTTTTGTCTCTACTTCACCTGGTTTGAAATCAGGTATCTTTATTGATAGAGTGTGCCCTCTTCTCCATCCTGCTACTGTCAATCCCATTCTTATAGTATTAGGGTAAATATTCAGGGTCCACTTATGAGTGAAAACACATGGTACTCTGTTCTTTGTTTCTGCGATAGCTCACTCAATATTACAGACTCTAAATCCATCCAAGGTGCTGCAAGGTTCATAATTCTGTCCCTTTTTATGACTGCATAATATTCCATCATATATATGTGGCACTATTTTTAAAAAAATTTATCCAGTCTACTTTCGATGGGCAGCACAGCTGGTTCCATGTTTTTGCTACTGTGACTAGTGCTGTATAAACATGTGCATGCAGGTATCTTTTTCTATATAATGCTTTGAGTTTCTCCAGGTATATTCCTAGAAGGGGGATTGCTGGGTCATAGAGGAGGTCAATTTTTAGATCTTTTGGGAATCACCACACTGTTTTCCACAGAGTTTGTACTAGTTTACACTCTCACCAACAGTGTAGAAGCATTTCCTTTTCCCAGCATCCTGTCCAGCATCTGCTGTTTCTTGAGTTATTGATGATGGCCATCCTAACTGAAGTTAGATGATATCACAGCATAATTTTAATTTGCATTTCTTTGATGGTTAGTGAGGCTGAGCATTTTTTCATGGATAGCCGGGCTCGGTAGCGCAGCCTGTAATCCCGCGCCTTTGGGAGGCTGAGGTGAGTGGATTGCCTGAGCCCGCGGGTTCGAGAACCGCCTGGGCAGCGAGACCTCATCTCTACAATAAATCAAAAAATCAGCCGGGCGTGGTAGCACATGCCTGTAATTCCGGCTACTTGGAAGGCTGAGGCGGAAGGATCACTGGAGCCCAGCAGGTCGAGGCTCCGGTGGCTGGGAGCGGTCACTGCACTCCGATCTGGGCGACAGAGTGAGACTCCAACTCAAAAAAAAAAATAGGTAGGGACTTACTATTTCCATTTTGCAATTTTTTTTCTGGTTGTTTTGTAAATCTTTTGTTTCTTTTTTTTTTTTCCTCTTTTACTGTCTCTTTTGTACCTTGATGGTTTTAGCTTGTGATATGCTTTTACACTTCTTTCTCTATCTTTTACAACTTCTAAGAATTTTGATTCCTTGTTACTATGAGGCGTACATTAAACATCATAGCCATATAACAGGCTTCTTTAAGCTGATAATAATTTACCTTTAATCACATGAAAAACTTTACACTTTCAATTTGTTTTCCTAATGATTTATCCTCTTATTGTTAAACATATTTATTTCTGTAATGTGTATCCCTTATCATTTTAATGTAGCTACAATTGTTTCTAAGCATCATGGTAGAGATAAAATTGTTTTACACACCACTCTTCTAGTATTAAATAATTCTGAGTATGATTGTGTTCTACTTACTCTATTTGGTTATTTACTTTTGTTATTAATTAGTAGCCCTTTGTTTCAGCTTAAAAAACTCCCTTTAGCAGTTTCTGTAAGACAGGCCTGGTGGTCATGAACTTTCTTAGCTTTTGTTTGCTTGGAAAATTTTTTATTTTTTCCTCATCTCTAAAGAACAGTTTTGCAGGCATTCCTGACTAGCATATTTAGAACTTTGATTATATTATTCTAATCTCTTCTAGCCTTAAGGTTTCTGTGGAGAAATCTGCTGAAAGTCTATTGAGGTTGTCTTGAATGTGATATGTTTCTCTTCTCTTGCTGCTTTTGGTTTTTTTCTTTGGTTTTGACATTTTTAATTTGATTATTATGAATCTTGGTAAAGTCCTTTGTTTGGCATAATTTTATTGGAAACATCTGAGCTTCCTGAATCTGGATGTTGCCATCTTTCCCCAGATTTGAAAAGTGTTTAGCCATTTTTTTCTTAAATATGCTTTCTGAGTGTTTTTATCTCTTTTCTCTTTCTATAACTTCTCTTATGCAAAGAATAGTTTGTTTGATGGTGTTCCACAATTCTTATAAGTCATCTTCATTATTTTTTTCTTTTTCTCCTTGGACTGGATACATTTAAACACCCTATTTTCAAGCTTACTTTTTTTTCCTGCTTAATCAAGTCTGTTGTTGAAGCTTTCTATTCAATTTTTATTTTAGTTAAGGTACTTTTTATATTTGAAATTTCTATTTTTATTGTTTCTATTTCTTTATCAAATTTCTCATTTTGTTTATGAATTACTTTCATAATTTTATTTAATTTTCTACTTGTATTTTTAGACTTGCCTGAACTGTTTTAAAATGATTATTTTGTAAATCATTTTTAAGAGTTCTATTCCTTCTTTATTATTCTTTCATTATTGGAGTTTGTATTAGTTTCTTTTGGTTGTGTCATGGTTTCCTGATTTTTTTACAGTCCTTGTGTTCTTGCATTGATGCTTGTGTTTAAAGAGAAATTCACTACTTCCAACCATTACTGGCAATCTATTTTCAATTTTTTGCTTAAATGCCATCTTGTTATCCCTAGAAGCTGCACCATTTTATGTTTTCATTAACTGTGAACAAGGACGTCAACAGAATACCTCTCCCTTCACTTAAGCAGAATATTTCACCTACTATTTTATAAAATAAATTTATAAAAATAAATTTATTTAATGTCAAATTTGATATGATTCTATTATCTAAAATATTCTACTTTCTCTCTTATTTAGAGTAAGAGAGTTGTCTTTAATAAATAATATTAATCTTTTTTTGTTTGGAAGTGTGAATTACATTTTCCATCATAATAGAAACCATATTTTGTAATTTAGCCATGTCTCATTGTAACTTAGTTTTTCTTTACTGGTTAGTGCACAGCGACATTTGACTATATTTTACTACTGCATATCTTGAAGCCCTTGTTTCAATCTTATGATTTGTTAGCCATTCAACAAATACTTAGTGAGCTCTGTGTTCCACAGACACTTGTAAACAAAAGAAATATGGTTTTGGTCCTCCGAAGTTTTACCATGTCACAGAAAAAAATAAACCTTAACGAGCAATTAAAATTTGCAAATTTTACCATGCAAAGTGCTAATGAAGAGAAATGCATTATGCAATAGGAAGACATTCAGAGAAAAATTATTGATTTTAGAGGGCTGATAGCCTTTCCTGAAAAAATGCATTAACTCTGAATTAAATGTGTGAATTGCTTATAAATTGTTGGCAAATTAAAGCCCATTAAATTTCAGAAGACTGAATGAACATCATAACTTCAACAGTTTAAACTTTTTTTTCTTTTTTTTTTTGAGGGCCACCCAGACGGGATTGCTATGACATGATCATAGCTCATGGCAGCCTCAAACTCCTGGGCTCAGGCAATCCTTCTGTTGCAGTCTCCTCAATAGCTAGAACTACAGGAATGCACCACCATGCCCAGCTGGCTTTGTGATGTTTTGTAAAGATGAGGTCGTGCTATGTTGCCTAAGTTGAACTCGAACTCCTGGGCTGATCAGTCCTCCTGCCTCAGCCTCCCAGAATGCTGGGATTACAAGCAGGCACCCCCACACATAGCCAGTCTTGACTTCTGAAACAGCATCATTACTAAATATAAACTTCAAGAATGGAAGAGAAATATGTGTTGAAAGGAAAGACAGAACTCAAAAATGACCTTCTTGTGTTTTTTTTTTTTTTTGAGTTGGAGTCTCACTCATTCTGTCACCCAGACTGGAGTGCAGTGGCTGCTCCCGGCCACCGCAGCCTCAACCTGCTGGGCTCCGGCGATCCTTCTGCCTCAGCCTTCCAAGTAGCTGGAATTACAGGCATGTGCTACCACGCCCGGCTGATTTTTTGTAGAGATGAGGTCTCGCCAAGTTGCCCAGGCGGGTCTCGAACGCGCGGGCTCAGGCAATCCACTCACCTCAGCCTCCCAAAGATGCAGGACTACAGCCTGAGCCACCAAGCCCGGCAAGCCTTCTTGTGTTTTTATCACTACACATTCTTTTTCTCCAAGTTTCCAGCCACTACCAGCATTAGAGTGAAAGCTATCAAGAAGTTCAAAATAAACTTGTGATAGAATTTTTATTTTTATTTATTACTTTTTTTTGAGTTGGCGTCTCACTCTGTCGCCCAGGCTGAAGGGTAGTGGTACACTCGTGGCTACTGCAACCTCAACATGCTGGGTTCAAGCGATCCTTCTGCCTCAGCCTTCCAAGTAGCCAGAGCTATAGGCTCACACTACCTCTCTGGGTTTATTTTTTTATTTATTGTAGAGACGAGGTCTCACCAAGATGCCTAGGCTGGTCTCGAACCTCTGGATTCAGGCAATCCTCTCGCCTCGGCCTCCCAAAGTGCTGCGATTACAGGCTTGAGCCACTGCGCCTGGGTGTGACAGAATTTGTGTAAGGAACTGATGTGTGGGTACATTTTAGCTGCATCAACAGTTTTAATCTTGGATTTTCCTGTTCTCAACCAAAGCAGATGCCACCAAAATTAGAAGTAAGCATCAGTTGAATTATCATCGTAAAACAATACCGACAGACTGATGAATTCTATTCTAAAACAACTCACAGATTTATAATTATTAGGCATCATTTTCTTTGGGTTTCAAGCCTAATGACAAAGATGATAATCCCAATGTGGCAAATGTAGACAGGCCTCTAGACAAGAAACCTGAGTAATATGCCAGTGATACAGACAGAAGACTCTTCCGAAAATGAAGACATTTACTGTGAGAAGAGAGGAAGCTGAGGAAGAGACACAGAAACAATTGTTAAAAGAAAAGCAATTCTTCACTCTTTGGAAACTCTTTTAGAAAAATATGCTGATGAACCTGGGTAACTTCAGGATACATTTAGGACTTGAAGAACGTTGTTAAACAATAAATTATTGTTTTGATAACCTTCAAGTAGAATCTGTACAAATAGAAGCCAAACAACCTTTAAAAAGTGAATAATACTAAAAGGAAGTTCTTGGCTCTGTCCAGTTCTGTTAAAAAAAGAGATATCCTATGATCTATGCAACATGAGTCTAGAGAAAATGGATGTAAATCGAAATAAAGTGTTTACAAGGCTATTTCCAAGGAAAGACAGGGTTGAGGATAACAAATAATGTAAGGAAACGATCCCATAAATGTGCTCCTCATTGTTTTCAGAATGTTAACGTACTCAAATATGTGACTCAGAAACGTGACTAACCTATTTCCAAACTTTTGCCAGATGTCAAACTTCTCAGATGTTTCCGAACTTATATGCTTTACTGTAGAATTTCCCTTTAGCTTCATGAGTTGTTTTCCAAATAAACTGTTAAGTGAAAATGTAGAAAATGAAGTTAGATCATTTGAATTCATACTTTTCTCATGGGCTAGGAATAATAAACAGCATAGGGAGGGAGATAGATTGACAGCAAAGAAAGAACATCACTATGAAGACAATTAAGAAGCAGAAATAGCAAGTAGAACACCCTTTTTAACTGCTTTTGTGTTCCTGGAATCCCTGAGGATGGATCGCAGCTCTACGTTTTCTGCAGTGCTGAAAATGTGGATGCTTGACAATTAGCGTACTTTTTCAAGGAGCATTAAGTCTCATGACTTATATTCAACTTCACAAAAGCAAGTATTTGGAAGGTGGCGACGACTGTGCTGAAGGGGTTCAAGGTGCTGACGCTGAAGTGGAAGAAATAGGTGTGGAAGAGGCTGATGACAAAGCAAAATATTGTCAACGATGTCAATATCTGGCAAGGCTGTGAGTTGCCGTGACGCAAGGCGTATATATTATGGAAAATAACAGGCAGCATAAAGGTCTACACACAAATGTTAATTTCTCACAGTCTAATGTTGTGTGATTATTTTCAAAATTAGATGTTTGCACTTAAAACGATAATACATGTTTTATGAGATATATAGGATGTGTGAATTATTTGAGTTCTAGTCATTTACTAACGTGGATCTTCACTAGGTACCTGGGTCCAAAGACGTTGATTCTTGTGAGGTACTTTCTTCATCTAGTAGCTAGAAAATTATCAGGACTATAACTCAGCCATACACATATTGAGAACATTTTCTTAAAAGGGCGACTAAGGTCATTTTCAAGTAAGCTTCCGTGAGTGACCCTTTGTCATTATGGAGTAAAGATATTATCTCTTGTATTTACTGAAAATGCTTTTTAAACTTCGATCTTCAGATTTGAGTACAGAGTTAAAAATAACTACCAAACTTATGCTTGATGCTAAAATCATCATTTGCTTGATGATTTCTGTGTTCTGTAACAAACAAACAAAAGAAGGTTGTTGGTATTAACACAGTCTATCTCCAAGACATTAGTAAAGTTTTGACTTCACCTGAAAAGAAAAATTCTGAATTGGAAACATGTAACTCTCTGGAACCTAGCTCTGTCACATGGGGTTTCTGCTTTTATTTGCTTATGAATCTGATTTTCTTTCTTTGTTTAAAGCAGTTTGTATTGATGCGCATTAGAATCTTCTGCGTACTTCCAAAAAGTACCAACATCCAACCTCTATACACATGATTGGAAGCAGACTCTCTGGGTGTGGAGTACCCAGATTTTTGAGAGTCTTTTACTATCTCTTGAGGGGTTTTTAATGCAAGGCAAAAATTGAAAACTCCAAATGTAGAGGAATGCTGTGGATTAATTCTTAAAAGGGAAAATGTACCTTCTTTGAAATTCATACTCAAAATCAAGGTCTCCGTTTATTTTTCCTTCAGTGTCATTTCTTCATTTAAGAAGAGATCTACCAAATCATTTTGAAAAATATGCGTGACTTACTCATGCTACCATCACACAATTTTATAGCAAATGTTTATTTTAAAACAATAAAGCAATTAAATGTATGTTTTCTTTTTCAGAATTGGCCTCCAAATGCAATATTTATTTATTGAAATAACAGTTCTGACAGCGTGATACAACATGAACCATGGTAACATTTTTTTTCTTAATTAAAGAAGTATGTTATCCTGAAACTAGGTTTGTGAAACGCTTACTGAATTTCAAATATAAATAAACCCTATATAGTCTAAAAACATAACTTGCTTGTTTGAGTTTTCGTTTAATATAATTACTTTTAAAAGTTTGCAAAATATTTTATAGCGGCAATTTCCTGTTAACTAAGTAAAAGAGGAAATATGTAGGATTTCTCTTAATTTAATGGCATCTTTTATTGTATTTAAATAAAGGGCCCTTCACAAGTGAGATCTTCTAAAAAAGGAGTAGGAACCTGCCAATGGTGCCCAAGAATCCTAGGAAATGTTTTTATTTCTTTCCTGGGATGTTATGCTTTCTCATCCCGTCAACCAAGTTGCATTTCACCTTGCCACTCCGAAACAGCTCACCGATCAGTAATTTCTCTTCTAGTTGTGGCAACAGAACCAGCAATGCAGGTTATTCTGGGAACTGGGATTTGCTTTGCATAAGTCATATTTTAAAAATAATTTCCAAGTGTCATTAATTCGTGGTAGGAAAATTATTCTTCAGAAATATGTAACTGGACTTTGAATGTTTTTTTTTTCTTTCTTTCTAGATATAAGACCAAAATTGTCATTTGGTGGTTAGAGATTTCTCTGGGAGGGGGATAAATCACAAGAAAAAGACGTTGTTTGCCACGTTTGCTTTAATACCTTTTTTAAATGGCATTAGGAAACAGAATGACAAATTACATTTTCACTGGGTTTTTCAGTTGTTTCTTAGAGGATTTGTGTTTCTTCTCAGTTAGTCTGACGGGTTGAACTCAATCAGCTCTGACCCGTTGATGCTGCAGCTTGATGGGCGTTGACACTGCAGTGGAAAGAAGATCATTACAACTCTTGTTCTTAGAACACGGGTTTTTCTTTGTAACTTGTTTTCTATGTTTTGCATTATAGAAATCTGTGTGTGTATTCGGATGCCTTGGCTATTCCCGTCAAAGCAAAAATATGTAAAAGTTCAAATGTAGAATAATTATAAAGTCTCTAAAGTATTGCTTGGTTTTATAATCTTAAAACAATTTTAAGTCGTTTATTAAATGGCAAACACTGCTTAGACTGAGGATTCAAATGTTTTCAAAATAACTAAAAATTCTAAAGCAATAAGAAAATAATTAGTAGTTTGATTACTGTTGTTTTTTTTTTTAATTTAATGTGTGGCTATTTCTAACGTGAATCAACTATAGTCACCTATCCTTTTCTAAAAATATTTTACTTAGGTAACTCTTAAATTTATAATTCCTGTAATCCCAGCACTTTGGGAGGTAGGTGACAGGATTTCCTGAGCCCATGTGTTTGAGACCAGCTGGGCTACTTCACGAGACCTTATCTCTACAAGAAAAATTTTAAAAATAGCCATGTGTGGTAGTTCATGTCTGTAGTTCCGGCTACTTGGAAGACTGAGACAGAAGGATCACTGGAATCCAGTAGGTTGATGCTGGTGTGGCTGTGAGCCTGCCACTGCTCTCCAGCCTGGGCGACGGAGTGAGACTTCAACTCAAAAAAGGAAAAAAAAAAAAAAAAAAGATTTATAATTCAAGTGTCTAAATTTCTGTCACGGACGAAAATGGTTGTAACTTTTTTAAAAATAGAGAATCATATAAAAACTGCTTCTAAGAGCTAAGATCAAATACTTTATTTTAGAATATTTAGCTAAGACTTTGTAATTGAAAGGCAGAATTAAAAAAAATCATAGTCCACAAATTTAGACAAATTTTTTCTCCTAAGGTGTCAAAGTTCAAGTTTGTGTGTGTGGTAGGTCATTGAGTTTTACTTTTTCCTTTGGCTTATTAGAAAACCTCTTCTACTTCTCTCCCCTTTCTCCTTCCACCCCATCACTTTTAAAATTTCTGGTCCTTGAATCGTAAAAGCTAATTGTTATTTTGTTACATATTACACAACTGGTATAAGTTATAGTTTATTTATTTGAAGGCTGAAATCTCTCAGGTAGTGATGAGAAAGGAGATGGAAGCTAGTTAGGCAGACAGAAAGGGAGGGTCTCAAGAAGGCCTAACACCTTTTGGAACACCCCTGGCATTATATAATTGTTGGCTGAAAACGTAGTTAATGTGGTTGAGAACATCCTCTCAGTCCAGGATGTTCTGCTAAAAGGGACATTTTTCTGCTTAAATGCAGGTGCAGTAGCTTAACTAGATGTCCTCACTTGAGCATGGCTTGTTATAATATCATTAACATCGCATTTGCATTGTGCTTTCACTCCCCCAAGTGGACTTTTCTATGGTACTTGTGGGTAATATTCAAGATGGAGTAACTTTGGTCAAGGACCTGCATGCGCAATAAAAATTGAGTCTCAGAAAGTAATGGGCGGATGAGATGTAAATGAGAGAAACACCCCCAGAAAATATAAGATAAAAGCCAAGACAAACTCCTAGCACCTGTAACCCATTTTGGCTCCCCTCTCTTTTCTGGAGAGCATTTTTGATTAATAAACTCCTTCTTTTACTCATCCTTTTGGTGTCTGTGTTCCTCAATCTTCTTAGTCTTGCTGGTCTAAGCGGATAGAGTTAAAAGCTCCTGCAAATGTGAGTGTCACATTTTAAAGGAGGGTGACTCAAAAATAGATTTCTGAGTGTATTCATGCAAATTTTACTACAGAAATGTGAGCACAATCATTGTGATATGGTACAAAACAGCAATGGGACATCTCAATTTACTCAAAAGAAAACGTGAGTATGTGTGAATTACTTCAAAAATTGGCAAGTCTGGCAGGTTTCATAGTTTTTTATCTAATAAAAATTATTTTTCTCTACATATACATATTTTAAGCATAAATTCTTCTTTTTGTTTGTTTGGATTTTTCCTAAAGCAAACCAGAAACACTTTTCTGGAAAGCAACTAGCTTTAGTGGATTGAAATATGTTGTGAAAAGTCTTCATAAGACATCAGAAAGATATTCTAATGCTTACTGAACCATGATAAGAGAATTTAAGAGAATAGAATACACTGTGTTCATTATTTTTTTTAACTGCTTGGGCAACAAAATATCCTAGGTAATAGAAGGTGAACTTTGATCTTTTTGTGAATTTCATACTTCAAGTGTTTTTATATTTCTTCCCATGCTTTTATCTTCTCAAATAAAAACCAAAAGTACCCTTTCATAGCTCTGCCTGACTAATCAATGCATCTAATTGTTGAGTTAAACCAAGTTAATAAAAATAAAATAGACCCAGATAATTTAAAACAATTTTAAGTAGATGGCATATTGCTAACAATTCCACCACATTACTCGCCAGTTTTTTCCTACATGATATCTGTTTTGAGAAGGAAAGATAGTTTATTTATTTTACTGTGCCTTTTTTATGCTGGCAAATATATTCATGTATGCATGCCAAAAGTTTTTATAATTCAACTTATCCATGTCTCAAATCTAAACCAGGAAGATATTGTGTTGACTCTTAAAATACTCCAGGCATTTCTTCAAGCTTTTTTTTTTAACTACTCCATATTCAGTCGTGCTGGTAGAGCATTTGCCAGACCAGTAACATGGAGAAGCGAGGGAGAAAGAAGAAATAACTGAGAGTATTACTACTGTCTCTGCTACATTTGTTGTGTGTGAAATTTACATTTGTGATTCATTCAAGGAGATAGGTACCACCTGAATACTTTTACTCCCGTTGACAACAAATAGTAATTAATCTGTAAAGCATTTTTCTTTTTGTTACTAAAATTGTAGTATGATATAAACTAAACAGTAACACTTAAGTTTTAGTGATTTCTCTCTGAGTTAAAAATAATGCAATTAATTGGTGTTACATCTGCAGAATAATGAAAAGCATTAAAAGTCTTTTTTGACTATCTCAATATACTGAGTTCACTATTATTTTGGAATCTCTCTTTTTCATCTTAAAGGTATAGACAAATGGCAACATGAGACAAGGAGACAGAAAGACAGTGGGAGAGTAGAAGAGAAAGTGTGTGCATGAGAGATAAATCCCAAAACCCACCTAGCAATGCACAGTTGAGTTTTTGGAGCTACAGAGCTATGAATAGCTAAATAATATTCATGCGAGAAACTATTGGATTAGAAAGAAAAGTCTGTAACTAAAGCCAATTGCTTATATGACTTTCAATATGGAGATCATATTACTAGTATCATTTGATTACTCTTTAATAACTTCACTTAAAAATATAAAGCATGCCTCATAAGGTAAACAGAAACACAGGGATCTTATGTTCAGGTTATTACTGTATTGGATATTATCTTTCTCTTTGGATGCATTATCAATGTGAATTTCAAATATTCTACGTGTCTCAGAGATGATTTTTATTCACATTTTCCTCTTTCTAAGCACAGAGAAAAATGATGTTTTCCAACGTCATGTTACTAATCTGGCAATTGGGATGATATCAAAGTTGATCAATGGATATGATTCCAACAGACCCCTCTGTGATACAACAGTGACCAAAAGCCTGTGCTGAGATATCAGATAATTCAGCCAACAGCCTGGATCTTTAGGTGACCATGGGGAGTAGAATGTCTACCAACAACCAAGATGAGTAATACATACACTTTTCTTGTGTTAAGATTCTGAGACATAAGTTTTAATTAATAATCATAATGCCAATTGCAAGTTCTGTTATTCGTCGCTTGTAGGTTGAAAGAAACAAGCACAAGATTTAGTAGAAGAAAGGTGACTTTATTCCAAAAGCCAGCAGAGGAGGAAATGTCCAGGCTCATGCCTCAAATAAACCATTTTCAAAAATTTTGGCTGAGGATGGGGAATTTTAATGGAAAGAATGGAATGAGGATTGTTTGGGATCAGCATAGGGAGTAATCTTGTTTCCAGTTATCTTGAATTGTTGCCGACCTGGACAGCTGGCCAATGTTGTTCCGATTGTGGCCAGGTTGTAGATTAACTGCCTCCAAGTGACCTCTAAGCAATGGAGAATTTTGCTGGGGGTTCTCCATACTCTATTATTCCAAAATCAGCCTCTGGAATAACCTCAATAATTTCTCAAGCAAGTACACAATTAGATTATAAAGAAGAAAAAAAAAACAACTTTGAGGTGTAGGCTAAGAGACAAAAAGGCTTACAACTGTTTCTCAAAAGCTGAAATGAAAATTCTCAGTTACAATCAGAGCATAAATTAGCCTACCTAATTTATACAGCATGTTGCACAAACATTCTCTAAACTAAATGACAATCTAACTGACAGGATTTCTTTTGTACTCTTTAAAAAAAGCACCGAGCAGGGAAACATTCATATCAGTTTTGTATTTATTATTCATATTTTTGTATTTGTTTTATATGCAATATAGTTATAACAGACTTACTGAGGTGCATTAAATTTTAATTTTGAAAATATTACGTTTTTCAATTGATTTCATACTTAACATATTATTACAAAATGTTCGATGTCCTTAAAAATTCTTATAAAAACAAATTTTATTTTTGCATAGATTTTATTATATTGATATGACAAAATCTCCTGTTAATGGATATTTGACTTGATTAAGATTTTTTGCTGTTATAAACATTGCCAAAATGAACTGTCATGTGTCTTCTATGAAGATACAAAAAAAATAATTACCATAATATTTAGAAGCAGTTAAACATTTAAATACATTGTTCTCTCAGGAAAATATGTTAACTCTATATCTTGTTCTTATGATTAACTGTATTATACACATGCTCATTAATATGCATCTAGTCTATTTTTTATTTTTTGAGAATTTAAGGGAGCTATAATCCCCACTCACCCCTCCCCAACCCCTCCCCACTAATTGATACAGGAAACTGCCCCTCAAGCCTATCTTAACATTGCAAAACAGGAAACTCTGCTCTAACCCCAAGATGGCTCACAGAGATGGGAATGGAAGACCCCACCGACTTCCCACAAAGCCCCTGCCCTTATCCCCGAGCTCAACTGCTTGTGAAAATTTCCCACTCCTGGTCCTCACCCTACTCTCATATAAAAGACCCTTCCTGCTTCAAGTCAGGGCTGATGCCACTCTGGCGTCAACCCAGGTGTTTTACTTGAATAAACTCCTTCGCCTGAACATAGAGTGTGAGCTCCTTTTCAGTAAACCTTGTAGATAAAGTAATATATGTATTCACATTTTTTTACTATTAATTCTGTATTGCCATTAATAGCATTTGAATTAATTAAATGTGACTTCTAATTAATGTCTGTTTGCCATTCACAGCACCCAACATGTATGGCTAAGGACCCTACTGTACAATGGCTGCATACATCGGGAATAGTTTTTTAAAAAATATTATTTCTATAGCAGATTCATTTCAGGAAAACATTTTTAGTACATCACATGTGTAAAGAACCACTCAGTAGAAAAACCGAGAAAAGATGAACATGTTTAAGTCTTCTTCTTAAAAAAAAAATCTACAAAAAAATAAAGGATAAAATAATCTCCATCTTTGATGATACTTCATCAACAAACATGAAAATCTAGTTGCCAAATATTGTAATAACGAGAATAAAATAAAAGTAATTGATGAAAATTGACACATGGTTCTTCCAAATTCCAAAGTTTTTCTAAAGGTACTTTTTTTTTGGAAATACCGAAAAGCCTTTTCAAAAAATCTTTTGATTAGAGCAGTAATATGCGGGAGAAATAATAAAGACATGGATAAAAGGGCAAATGCTCTTGTAGCTACAACATACAACAGGTTGGAGAGGTAGGGTAATTAAGCAGCTGTTCTTTTGCCACTGAACTTGCAACCTGAGGCCAACTGTAGAGAAGCAGTGTAGCAAGGAGACATGTCAGCATGAAGCCCTTATCATTGAATGGGCTTGTTGGCCAAAACATCATTTGAGATGTTTCTGAAAATGCAGGGAACACTGGCTCCTCTAGGGCAAATAGAACAGGTAGTTTTGTTTGCAGTATGCTCAAGATTAAATCAAAAGCTCAATGAAAACAGAATCGAAAATGCTGAATTGAAGTTTATAAATACTCTTCTTGTCTTAAATTCCGTTCACATAATTCTCCATCAAATAGCTGACTGCAATTTTTAAAAGTAACAATCACAAAAGAATTACATTTTACTTGTTATGGATTAATTTATGTTCCCTAAAAAGATATGTTGACGTTCTATCCTCCAGGTAGACAGCATGGGACTTTCCTTTGAATCACTACCATTATGAATAGGTTAAGATGAGGTTATACTGGGTTATCGTGGGCCTTCATCCAATATGACTGGTGTCTTTATAAGAAGAGGAAAATGCCATGGGATGACAAAGGTAGAAATTAAAGTGTCGTTACTACAAACCAAGAAACCCTAGGTATTGATGACTACCATCAACCTAGGACAAGGCAAGAAGGAACTGCCCCCTACAATTTTCAGGGGAGTATGTCCTTCCTGCCAACACCTTGATTGCAGATTTCTAGCCTACAGAAATAAGAGAAAATAAATCTGAGTTTTTTTGTTTTTGTTTTTTGAGTCAGAGTCTCACTCCAATGCTCAGGCTGGAATGCAGTGACATGCTCAGGCCACCCATGCTTGACCTACTGGGTTCCAGTGTTCCTTCTGCCCCAGCCTTCCAAGTAGCCAGAACTGCAAGAGTGCGCCACCATGCCTGGCTCATTTTTTTGATTTATTGTAGGGACAAGATCCTGCCAAGTTGCCCGGGATGGTCTCGAACCCGCAGTCTCAGGCAATCCACTCGCCTTGGCCTCCCAAAATTCTGGGAGGACAGGCTGAGCCACTGAGCCTGGCCTGTTTTTTTAACCACCCATATTTAGTATATTGTTACAGCAGCACTAGGAAACTAAAATAGCTTCTATGTATAAAAACCGTATAAAAGGAAAAAAAATTACTATTATATAAAATATATTATGAAGAAATTAGCAATGGTTCATTAATTACCATTAACATGATTATAATATTAACTAGACATTTCTATTTTCTCAAGTAAAATGCATGAAAAGAGACTATATTTCTGTGCACTGAAATCAGAAATTATAAAACAAAGAAAAAAAACAATTTAAAATGAAACAAGTCAAGCTTTCAGTTTTGGGAAGAATGAGAAAGATTGATTATACTTGGTGTCTGTTCTTGAGGAGTGGAATGGAAGTTCCTCATAGACATGCAGGGAGGTGAGAAATAACTTTCATCTAGTATTCTGTAAAGTATTTTTGAAGTAACATAAAGTCTTGAAGGCTGTTTGTTACAGAATGTATTACTTAAGTTTTCGACCACAGCAGATTAAACATAAGCACTTTGGTAAAACCGTGGAAAAGAAAGATACAAGCAAATGTACAAATAAACTTTATGGTATTTGCTTCTTGAGACTGTGTAGAACTTTCTAAAAATGGTACATTGAGCAAAGAAGTGAGAGAGCAGTCGGGCTCAGTGGCTCAGCCTGTAATCCCAGCGCTTTGAGAGGCTGAGGTGAGTGGATTGCCTGAGCCCGCGGGTTCGAGATCCGCCTGGGCAGGTGAGACCTCATCTCTACAATAAATCAAAAAATCAGCCGGGCGTGGTAGTGCACGCCTGTAGTTCCAGCTACTTGGAAGGCTGAGGCGGAAGGATCGCCGGAGCCCAGCAGGTTTAGGCTGCGATGGCCGGGAGCGACCATTGCACTCCAGTTTGGGCGACAGAGTGGGACTCCAACTCAAAAAAAAAAAAAAAAAAGAAGTGAGAGAGCAGACTGCACTAAAATTGTCATAAAAAGTACCTCCAAGGCCTAACTGAATCTTAAAAAAAAAAAAAAAACCAAGTTAAAAGGTAGTAGATTAATCACACCTATTTTTTTTTAATGAACCCAACAGCCAAGACAAATTTCATAGGAGCTTATTTTTCATGGTACATTCAAATAAAATGTATATTTATTCACTTAAAAAAAATAAGTGTGCTGTTATTCTCAAAGGTGTTATTTCCTTAAAGCAGCCATCCTAAATGGGTGAAATGACCTATTTATCTGAATATACTTATTGAAATGGCAATTAATTGTGCATAATTTTGGAAACATTTATACTGAAAATTAAGGCTCTGTTGACTAACTCTGGAAGGTTGAATAGTAGGTCAAGATTACAGTATTTACTAAGTCTAATCAGGCCATTTTATGATCCATCATATTTATACTTTGGGGACTATTTACCTTATTTGTATGTTGAATTAGATGCCCTAATGGCATTAGCTATGTCAGTTACTTTTTCAGCTTGCTAATTGTCTGTAGTTCTCTAATTAACTTGTCTATAAAAATCTGCTGCTCAATTGTTTCTGCTTCTTAAAAAGAAAGTTTCTCAATTAAGAAAGATTAAAGTGTTCTCCAAAAATTGGATATAGCTATTTATAGATTTGATTTTAATTATTTTCTAGCTGTTTCTTGTAATCTTAATTTATATTACTTTTTGAGAGTGGAATAGTCTTTCATTATATACTTTTGCTTATTTAAAGATTCAAAAATTGCATTGTTATAAATTAATTTATTAGTTAACTTACTCTTTTCACAATTGTTTATTCTACCTCTTTAATACTCCCAGCATTTTGTTAAAGTACAGAGAATTAGAAATAAACACAACATGGTTTCTTCCTTCATGAGCTCAAAATTATAGTTAACTGGTAAATAAATGCAAATATGAGTTATTTTATGATTTTAAAAGAGCATTAACCACCTGTGATTGAGGACGTTTGCCTTGAAAAGGTAATGTTTGCTGCTATTCTGGAGAGATAATTTAGGATTAGTTGGGCATATAGATAGAGTAAAATGCAACATTTTCTGGTGATTTTATATAGTTTGGAATTGCTGGATATGGGATGCAAGTTAGACAATTTTGGGAACACACAGGGCACTATTGGACTCTGAAAAGAAATTTAGATTAATTTTGGAGATTAGAGGCTGCCATCTGAGAACATTAGGTAAAAAAAAGTTGATTAGATTAGCAATTTAGCAATATAAGTCTGTTCCATAAATGTTAGCTAAATAGAAGAGATTGAAAGTAGAAGCAATAACAACAATTAGGGGTCTGCATTGTAGTCACAGGTCCAAAACCAACATGCTGAAAATGGAGAAAACAGTAGGTGGTCAATACAATAAATAGTAAATAATTTATTAAACTGTTGGTAAAGAAAATAAAATAGACAAAGATGACCCCCAGTGCAATGTGACAAAACTGTAGAAATTATAAGAAAAAAATGCATTTGGAATGAATATGTTATCAATAATAATATTAATAACATGAATAATAATAGCTTACATTGACTTCTTATATGCTAGGCAATGTGATAAGTACTTTACACTCTTGTATAATCACTTGAAAATATTATTGGCTGAATGTATACTATTTCTCTGTAAATCTTGAACATATGTTTATTCAGCAATTATCCCCCAATAAAGAAGTCATTATACTTAAAATATTAATATGTGTTATTGATCAATGTATTGATCTTGTGAGGCAATTTTTCAGACGGGCTTTATTTTTTGAATGTAATAGGCTGAATTACAGTCATTCTATATTACTAGAGACATACTGCAACAGTGATTTTCAATGAGCTATTGATGAGGTGTAAAATACATTTGAGAATCAAACAACAAGGGTTAAAATATTAAATATATATTATACAAAATAAAAGAAGGTAAATATATAACAAAGAAAATAAATCATCTCCTTGGTTACTAAAGCAATAGGGAACATAGAATGGGCCAGGCGCGGTGGCTCATGCCTGTAATCCTAGCACTTTGGGAGGCTGAGGTGAGAGGATTGCCCGAGTCCACGTGTTTGAGACCAGCCTGGTCAACTTCGTGAGACTTCATCTCTACAATAAATCAAAAATTAGCTGGGAGTGGTAGCGCATGTCTGTAGTTGCAGCTATTTGGAAGGCTGAGTCAGAAGGTTCGCCTGAGCCCACCAGGTCGAGGCCGCGATGGATGTGAGCATACCCCTGCCCTTCAGTCTGGATGACAGAGTGAAACAGAGTCAAAACAAACAAACAAAAAAAAACGAAAACATATTGTACAGACAAGATCGGGCACTCAGTATGGTATGACTGTAGACAAGAGCAGAATGCAAAAGCATTGCAACTTCCCCAAGACCATGGAAAATGACTAGAGAAAAGTACATTTAAAATGAGTAATCATTGATTTTTAAGTTGTTTTCCAGAATTCAGTTCTACTTTCCTATTCTAATTACTTGCCCACTCTTTTGGATGATAATTATATACTTTCTAGAGTTTTTATTTTCAGTTGTTTGAAGTTTTTCTTTACTCTCAGATGAATGACTTTGCTTCATATTTAACTGAGAAAACCATGAATCCAATTAGGAGAGAGTTCCACAACCTCCTTCTACCTTCCCATACCTCGCCCACCCACTCGCATATGAATTCATATATTTAGTCTGTCTAGTTGCAAAGGATCTTCTCTGCTCCCCTGTTGGGTTTTACAACAGTTTTCATCCCTGCTCACTGGCACGTGGACATTTTTCCAGCTTTTCTGTTCCTGCTTTTTCTAGTGTTCTATATCTCATAGATCGTTCCCAGGATCACAAATATAGTTCTATTTTTTTCTCTAAAAGCTACAATTAAAAAAAAATGGCTTCTTTGAGCAGTGTTTTATAGTTTTCATTGTAAAGGTCTTTCACATCCCTGGTTAGGAAGATACCAAGGTTTTTCATTTTTATTGTGGCTATTGTGAATGGGATTGTGCTTTTTATTTAGGTTTCTGTTTGTTTATTATTGGTGTAAAGAAATGTGATTGTCTTTTGCACATTTATTTTATACCCTGAGACTTTGCCAAAGTCCTTTATCAATGCAAGGAGGCTTTTGACAGATTCTCTTGGGTTTTCAAGGTACACAATCATGTCGTCGGTAAAGAGAGATAACTTGCCTTCCTCTTGACCTATTTGGATACCTCTGATCGCCTTCTCTTTTCTGATTGTTCTAGCCAGGACTTCCAATACTATATTGAATTGGAGGGGAGAGAGTGGGCATCCTTGTCTTGTTCCAGTTTTCAGGGAAAATGGTTCCAATTTTGGTCTGCTTAGGAATATGCTAGCTGTGGGTTTCTTGTAGATGGTTTTTACTATTTTGAGGTAATGTTCAACCTCACTAATCATCAAGGAGATGCAAATTAAAACTACACTGAGATACCACTTAACTCCAGTCAGAATGGCAATTATCAATAACTCAAAAAATAACAGATGCTGGAGAGGATGTGGTGAAAAGGAAACACTGCTACACTGTTGGTGGGAGTGTAAACTAGTGCAACCTCTGTGGAAAGCAGTGTGGCGATTCCTAAAAGCTCTAGATATCAACCTCCCATAAGACCCTGCAATTCCCCTACTGGGAATATACCCTGAAGAACTCAAATCACTCTATGAAAAAGACACTTTTACACGTATGTTTATCGCAGCATTGTTCACAATAGCAAGAACCTGGAACCAACCATGCTGTCCATCAAAAGAGGACTGCTTTAACAAATCTGATACATAAACACGATGGAATACTATGTAGCTGTAAAAAAGAACAAAATCATGAATTTCACAGCAACCTGGATGGAACTAGAGTCTACAATACTGAGTGATCTTTCACAGCAACAAAGATCTGAGTATTATATGTTCTCACTCATAAGTGGACCTTGAACATCTATCGTAATACTATAAGAAAAGGATCGACAGTGGTGGGAATCTATGTGGGGGGGGACAGGGAGGGCAAGGGTGATGGGATTCATGGTGGTCAATATCTGTCTGGGGACGGGGGGACACCCCTTATCAACAAGGGTGACTGAACGATGCATATTTGTATACTTAACCCTTAACTGTATTCCACAATTTTAAAATAGAAAATATTTTTTAAAAATGGCTATCTCTTGAAATTCCGTCGTTTTCTTCTATTTTCTCTTAGGTAGAACAAAATACCTCAAAGGAGATATCGATAGTCGATGTCTCCAAATGCTCTCTTATGGTTTTCTGTTGGATCTTCTCCATTCTTTCTGTTCCAACATTTCCTTCAATTGTCCTTGTGTATGTCACAAAATTCAGGTGTCAATTATTAGTCTGAATCAAATTTGATCAGTTATAGCAAAGAACACAGATGATTATATCCTCTTGGTTTCTGTTCTAAAACAAAATCTTATTGTTTTCCTTGGGTCTTTCTATTTTCATTTGCTGTCTCCTTTGTAACACATGCAGTTTTCTTCCAGACCCTGAACTTTTAGAGTGCCCTGAGGATCTATTCCTGAATTTTTCTCTTTTTACTCTACGTTTACTCTGTATTCTTATTGACTTCAACTTTGGCATGACTTCAGATAGCATCTCTATATGGATTTATCTCTCGGTCTGCATACTCATTCATCTAATTGCTTGCATTTCATGTCTACTTAGATATTTGGAAGACATTTTAAACTTAACAAGTTCAAAATTAAACAATCCATCTCTACCTCTTACTATGAATGAATAAAACTGTTCTCTCCTTTCCATCTTCATTAATGCCAGTTCTTTCCCTCCTGTTGCTTAAGTCAAATGATTAAGAATCATTTTGGTTGTGTGTGTTTTTTTTTTTGTCACATCAAATCTCTGTACAACTCCTACAGGAACCTCATCCAAAATATATCTGGAATCTGCCACTTCTCTCTTTTGAGCTAACATGCTGTCCGAGAAACCTTTCTCTCTTGAGTTTATTATTTAATGTTCTTTAGCTGTTCTCTTTGCTTCTGTCTTTGTCCTTCCCTTAAATGTATATTCAAAAAGTGACTGTGATGAATGTGTATTAATTAGGAGAGATCCTGTCATAAATAGGATCGAAACTTTCTAAAAGTTTTCTATCTTGTCAATGTCAAAGAAAACTTGTTGCAATGCTTCTCAAGCGTTTCAAGCTTTATAACAGGATCTGGGCATGAAATTATGTATGCTGCTGTCATTTTTTTTTTTTTTTTTTTTAGGATTGAAAAGTATAGTTCATTTAGAAAGCAAATGAGAGAGAGAGAGAGAGAGAGTGAGTGAGAGAGAGAGAGAGAGAGAGAGAGAGAGGGAGGGAGGATTCACCTCCCCAAATTTAGGAAAACATAGGTACCATAGCTCAAAGAATCGAATGTCCTAACTGGAGTTTGTCAAAGCAATGGTGCATTTACATGAATCATATTTCTGACTCAGAGCATGTGTGTTTTCACTTTTGTCTACCTAAAAGTGTATTCCCCAGGTCTACACAAGGTACACTTTCTCCTCCTACAGTTTTTCATAAACATCATGTTCTTGATAAGGTCCTTTTGACAGCCGTGTATGAAATTGAAACCTTCCTCCCATTCCCCCAACATTCTCTATTTGTCTTCTCTTCTTTATTTCTATTCTCACATTTATCACTCTTTTACTGACTACATGTTTTAAATTTTTTCCTATTTCATCCCTTTGAGGTTGGAACCAACTGTCTCTCATATTTGATGCGTTACACTTGTAGTTCAGGCTTGTCTTCACATAAAGAACACATTCAATATAAATTTATTAAATGAATGAATGACTGCATGCTCTTGGAAATATTTTAGGGTTGGAAAATGCAATAATATAACTTGTTCAAAAGTCACATCAAATTTATTTGTAAAATTCTGTTTATAAATATAAGGAATTGAGAAATAGAAGGAAGGCAGGAAAGAAAGATAAAAATTAAACTAAGGAGTAAAAGTCTTTATTTTAGGTCTACTTTCAGCAGTTGCGATCTTTCCCAATTTTAACCATTGACATTTACTTTATTAAAACCTTCACTCACTTCTCAGGGCACTTAGAATACAATTTGAACCCCGTATCTAATTTAAACAGTATGTGCCTCTTCCTGATATTATGTCACTTCTTCACCTGTCACCAGATTTCAACTACCAATCTTTGAGTTCCAAATGCACACCTACTTAATTAAGTCTTTCTTGTGTTTCTGGATCAAGGTTAAACAGCTCCTGAGAAAAGTCTTTCCTCACAATCAAATGTAAAGAATTCACCTAATATCTCTGTGTTACATCACTCTGATTTATTCTTATTATGATTTGCTAATTTATCGTATTTGTATTTACTATTATTAGTCTCAATTGAGTAGAATTTGAGCACCATGAGATTTAATTTGTTCTCTTAATGACTGGGTCCATTGAAGCTGGGAATTTAGAATAATCCATTGAAACGTCTATCCTCTGATTCCACTTGAAAGAGTCAGCCTTCCCATTAGCTCACTTCTTAATGTTGCCCAAACTCCCTGATTATTAGAAGCAAGAGTACCCTGCTTAGTAGACAAAAGTAGAGGGGTCAGGCAAAGAAAACCTTGTTATACTGAGATAATATAAATCGCTGTTCAGAAACCCACACATCCTGGTATGCTAGAAATTTCCCTTTCTTTATTTCCCCCAGATCAGCTATGATTCTCAGCTGCTATTTTTGTAAGGAAATGCATTCTTATTTCCTCCCACCTGACTTTAAAATGGCTGTTTGGAACACGACCTGTTTGTCAGTCAGAAGATTTCAATATTTAGTTTTGTGCTAAGAATAAAAGAAAACACCAAAAGAGTTTTCTATTATTGTACCTTTAATTTTGATATAAAGCATATAAATCATTTTGGTCTAAGAAAATTCAGACATAAGAGAATGAAGCACATTAAGGTATGCTGATCAAGTTGTTATATTGCAGTTCTAGTATTGACTATTTGCAGCATAAATGGAAAATGAACACAATTCATGTGTATTCATGATAATTGCCCCCAAAGAAGCTGGCTCTGAATTTATAAAGCTTATTCTGTTCACAGGAAAAATAATGAAGAAGCATTTTTGATACTCAATTTGTGCCTATTTCCCATAATACCAGTTATTTTAAAACTCAAGTGTTTTAGTATGTCTGGTATCTACCTAAAAGCATAACGAAATTTTCAGAAATATCAAATAATGCTATACTTTTTGCATAAAAGAATTCTTTCATACAAAGCATTTACCTTTTAGCATAGGAATACAAAGGAATTTTCAAATTTCAAATGGAAGTCTATTTCAATGGGAAAAAAATTGCATACATATTTTTCCTCAACAATAGGTATACATTATGAATACACTCTGCTTTAGTTATAAATTGTCATAAATTATAAGCTATATTTCCTACGTTTAAGTAGGTTTTTTTATACAAACCTCTAGGTTTTCTATGCTTAAAATGTTTAATTTATTATCTTTAACAGTTTTAAATGCATGTTTCAATAACAAAATACAAAATCAACTAATAGAAATAGTGATCATTAAATATATATATTCTTATACAAATATATAAATAAATGTATATATTCTTATGATGGAATGGCTTGAGAAAAAAAGTATAACACATTAATAGGAAATAACTTGTGAATTTGAGTTAGAATACCAGTTGATGGATTTTGCATCTCTTTTCTCTGTTACATACAGAAAAATCCAGCTATGGGCTTACATATAGTTATGCACTCAGCAGGTTTCTAATCCAGTTCTGAAAGAGGATGTTCAGATTCTTTTTTCTATCCCCTGCAGTGTGTAGGTAAGTCTCTTTATTTTCTGTTTTGTTCTGACTGATGATCTTGTTCTGCACTGGACTTTTTGCCACTAATATTCACAAATCTCTTTCATTCCAATGGTCTTCTATCGCTAACAGATGATCTATTTGAATTTGTCCTTGATACTCCCACATTGAGTTTGATACTACCTGTTGGCCTCTCCTGTGGTAACATGTTGTAAGCTACAGATGAGTGAATATTCTAGATTTCTTACAACTTCTATCTTGTACTGTTAGGCAGAGTTTACCTTTATGAGTTAGAATTGGCTTCACTGCTATCCTGGAAATTCTCTCTTAGACACCTATGCAATGAACTGCCTTTATAAGGAATGGCATCTATTGAATGCTCAGCTATTTTTTTGAACACTGTTCTTACTTAAACAAAAATATCACTCACTTCTGGGATACACCCTCTTGTGTTCATCTAGTTCCCCAAGGACTGAGAATTACTTAAAGTGAAGTCTCCCTGAATTGTAACACAATTACAAACCCCCTTATGAAAACTCAAAAATATGGCTTAACATAGACATATATTTACATGTTTTCTTTTATTGTCCCTGGGCAAGTGTTACAATAACTAGAAAAAAATCACAGAAAAATCTCAAGTAGAATTTTTTTTCTGAGAGAGATACATACACACACACACACACACACACACACACACAAACACTCTGGTTCCTACTTTGTAAGATAAACAGACATTTAAGATGCAGTTCTGTTTATTTCACCTTCAGTACATGAAACAAGGAATTTCAATGATATACTAAATATCCTGAGTTAGTGACCCCAGGGTTTGTTAGTGACTTAAAGATGTCATAAAAACTCCAGGCTTGTAAATTTGATTAATATTTCTTCCTCTGCAGTTTTACTTTGAATTCCAAATGCATATTAAAGGGAAAAAAAGCTGTTATAAAATAGAATGGTTAAAATTCTTAGAGATTAAAAATTATCAAAATTAAAATTAAAAACTCAGTGACTGAACTGAAAACAGTGCACACTTTTTGAGGTCTGAATTACCAAGCATGTCTATGAGCTGGTGATTCCTCCGTAATGTAAGGTCAAAAGACAAATGTATAAAATTATTAAAAGAAAATAGAAAGATATGGTGTCGAGATTTAGGAATTATATAATCAATCTAGATAGTATTTATAAGCAATATAATAGAAAAAATCTAAGAAAATAATCGAAATATATGTAAAAGAAAAAAGCATAGAGCACGAGAAAGACGGATATATTCTGATTATAATGTTCTCTAAAGTATCTCTGAAGGTTCTATGAGCAATTCTCATTAATTAAGTCCATAAAAGACATGTTTTTCTATACTTTTCTACACTTAAAAAATAACAAAGTTTTCAGGTATATGGACAAAAAAATCTTAGCTTTATTAATAAGATATGGCTTGTGTGACAAAAATGACCATCTTAATACCCAACCTCAGAAAGAAGCATGCTCGCCCCAAACATAAGTTGCAATGAAAAACTACATGTATCCTTTAGGAGGAACAAACAATGGCAAAGCTGTGAGCATAGATAAGTAATGAAGAATGACTACCCTATGAAGATGAGTTAGACTCAAATGTGAGACAAAAACTAGAAGCTGAATCAAATGACTCACCCAGAGTTACCAGCCACAGAAGTGAAAAAAGGATTATACAAATGGATGACTTCCTCTGTCTAATTTATAGGGGAAAAAAAGCATGAAACAAACAGTGGAAAGGGTCTCATGACAAAGTATAACAAATATATATTGTACACAGTATCAAATATGCAGGTACTAAAGAACTTTGCAATTTATGAGCTTTTAAGAAATAATTAATTGAGGATGTTATTACCAAGTGTATTAGTCAGGGTTCTTTAGAGAAGCAGAACCACTAAGACATTAGACAGATAAGGCGACACTTATTAAGGGTATCAGATCACATTATTATAAAGGTTGAGATACCATATGCCTTCTGGAAGTTGAAAAACCAGGAAAGCCGGTGGTGGAATTCAGTCCATGTTCAAAGACTTGAAAACCAGTGGAGTTGATTATGTAACTCTCAGTCAAGGCCAAAGGTCAAAAAAGGCTTCAGGAGTACAAATAGAAATACTCACTCCGAACTGAAGTGGGACTGAACACAGCTAGATGTACATTTTTCGGTAAAGATCTGGCAGTGGACTCGCCACCAAGATTATAAAATTGAATATGATATGGGAAATCGTTGTTAAGTAAATCTAAGTACAACCTTGGTGTTGCCATTGTTATAGTCTTGAAACTATCCTCAAATTCCACTGAGCATACTTGACAATGAACATTAGATCTGTAATGGGGACATGCTTGGTATATTAGAAGGAAGTGACTGGACAAGAGAGAAATAACCTGAAATGGACCGAAAGAGAGTGCAGGAAACTAAGATAAGGGAAAACCTTGTCTATCGCTGGAGAAACTGTGGGAGAATTGTGAGAAAAATAGTATCTGCTCTGACTGACCATTTTAAATGTTCACTTTAATTACATGAATGAGAATAGACTATTGAGACTCAGGGGCAAAAGCAAGAGGACAATTTAAAAAATATTGACAGCATCTAGTTGAGAAATTAGACTGATTTAGATGTTGATTTTCTGTAAAAGTAGGGAGGAGTGATTAGATTCTAGGTATTTTTGAAGGTAGAATGAATAGAATATAATGATGTGAGAGATGTCGAAGATGACTTCCAAATTTTCAAACTGAACACTTTGAAGAATAACATTTCTTATCCTAAAATGCATATGAATACAGAAGTAGGTTTCTAGAAATGTGGGCTTATCTGCTTCCATTTGGACATATAAGTTTGAAGTACCTTCTGTAAATAGCCAAGTGAGTAAACTGTTACGTATGCAAATCCAGAGTCGAGGGATGTTTCCTGGTGTAGCTATATAAATTCCTGGGAGTCATCAGCATGTACACCTGAAGACACAAGACTGATTTGCATCACCTAGGAAGAAATCAAAGAGAAGTCCTAAGACCGAACACTGGGGCACTCATACATATGGGAGAGAAGAAGGAAGAAGCAAAGGTGACTGAGAAGGCCAGAGCAGGGACAGAGGGAGGGAATCAGTAGTGTGTCTCCTGAGAAGTAAACCACAGAGAATGTTTCAAGCAAACGTCATCAGGTTTTTTTTTTTAATTAATTTTTTGAGTCGGAGTCTCCCTCTGTCGCCCAGACTGGAGTGCAGTGGCCGCTCCCGGCCACCGCAGCCTTGATCTGCTGGGCCCCGGCGATCCTTCTGCCTCAGCCTTCCGAGTAGCTGGAACTACAGGTGCGCGCTACCACGCCTGGCTCATTTTTGACTTATTGTAGAGATGAGGTCTCGCCAAGTTGCCCAGGCGGGTCTCGAACTTGCGGGCTCAG